>NW_023994502.1:0-180000 GCF_015586225.1 Lucilia sericata
TAAATTTTATCAATTGTATTGGAATTGTTTTTAGGTTATAATTAACGAAGTCAATGAAAACCTTGACTTGACTATAGGTAAAAATTTTTTAATAATACAGGCTGAGAAATTTTTAATCCAGAGCTCAAAGTATACTTTTCTGAAGAATTTAGCTGCATCGAATCCGAATCTGGAATTTGTCTATCATATCTTTAGGTGAATATATGTATGTATATCGAAAAAGAAAAAAAGATATGTCACATGTTAATTCTCTATTTTAAGGTTGACAGAATGGACTCTCAGATGGCATACAGTACAGTTGTCTTGGCGCTGTTATAAAGTCTCAAAAAGGGACAAAAACTGCGTTTTTTAATTTGAAAACGGTTGAAATGGATCGAATCCTAAACCACCCACCTCGAATAGGGCATTGGACCTCATAATTATGCTAAATGTGCTAGTAATTCAACAAATAACGGCACAACTGCCAATATTTAGGGTGGGATCTCATTATAACCCTTGCCCATTTGTCCCTTATTTATGAATCGATTTTGACTATACATACATATGTATGTGTTTATTTTCCGAAAATTATTTGCATCAAAATACGCATTCAGAATAGGGTCGAAAATAAACAAATTTCAAAATTAACCCTAGATTAGTCCATAAACTAAATCCTAATCAAGTCAATAGACTATATATAAACTACTCAATGTCAATGGACTAATCTTTAGATCAATCCTAACCAATGGGCTAATCTTTAGACTAATACTCCTAGAGAAGTCAATAAAATAGTTAACAGACTAGTCAATAGACTAAGACATAATCAATAGACTTATCTATAGACTAGTTGGTAAATAAATTCTTGCACTTGTTCAAAGACTCGTCAATAGACTAATCTGTAGATCGAACTCTTGACTTGTTCAATAGACTATTTTCTAAGCTAATCCCAAAACTGGCACTAATCTGCAGATCAAACTTTTGACTTGTTCATAGACGAATTCTTAGACAAGTCAATAGACTATTCGATGGAGAAATCAATAGACTATTACATAGACTTATTCATAGATTAGTCCGCAGACTAGTCAATATACTATTTTCAAAGCTAATCCCAAAACTGGCCATAAACCAGTGAATGGACTTATGTATTTCTAGAGCAAATCTCATACTTGTTCATATACAAACCCTAGAGTTGCTATAGACGTATCTACATATTAGTCCACAATAAGAATAATTCATAGAGTAGTTCATATTGAAGACTAGTCATAGCCTATGGTTTAGCCAAGACCATAGACTAGTTAATATATTATAGCTTATCCAAAAATATAGTCTAGCGTAACAATTGAAAAGAAATTTAGTATTTTAATTCTAAAAAGTACTACTTAAGGAAACAGACTAATCTGTAGATCAAACCCTAGACTAGTCCTTAGATTAATCCCAAGTCAAGTCAATAGACTAATTCATAGACAAATACATATACTTATCCATAGATTAGTCTACAGATTAGTGAATATAAATAATATTTTTAAAGCTAATCCCAAAACCAGTAAATGGACTTATGTATTTCTAAACCAAATCTCTGATTTTTTCATATACAAAACCCTAAACTTGCCATAGGCTTATCATATTCTAGTCGATAAACTGTCCCATAGGCTAGTCAACAGATTAGTTCATAAACTATGGTCTAAACCTTAGACTGGTCCAAATACCATCGCTTATTCAAGAAGGTAGTCTAGTATTTAGTACTTTTAATCCTAAAAAGTACTATTTTAGGAAACAATTAGTACTATATTAAAATTTAAATTCCGAAGGATCAGTCGATAATTGTATAAAGACCACATATAGGGTCACGAAATCATTTTAGAATCTACAAACATGTTTGAAGCCGGCCTGGGGGGGGGGTAATTACTACATTTTCAATTACATTTATTACATTTGAAGTAATTGTAATTGAAGCTTTACAAATTTCAATTACTTGTAATTGTAATTGAAGTTTTGCCATTTACATTTACTTGTAATTGATTTGTTGCCAATTACAGTTACTTGTAATTGTAATTGAAGAATTTCTAATTACAATTACTTGTAATTCTGAATTTTGTTTGTTATAATTACATGTAATTTGTAATACCTAAATTACAATTACAGGTAATTTTAATTGGAAACTTCAATTACAATTACAAGTAATTGTAATTGCAAAACTACAATTATACAAGTAATTGTAATTGGCAAAACTTTAATTTCAAGTAATTGGTTATTGGTCAATTACACATTACATTTAATTATAATTGGAAATTGTAATTGAATTACGAGTTATTTTAATTGGTTATTGCTCAATCACACATTACATATGATTATAATTGACCATGTAATGAAAAACTTTGTGTAATCATTACCCCCATGCCTGTTCTGAAGTGGTGGATACAGTCGAAAATAACACGTTGATTTGCTTATTAAATGAAACCAATACGATTGCTTGTGCGATCGCCTACAAATTAAGTCTTAATAATACCTCTTAGGGTATTTGAAATTTTTTAAAAATTCCTTCAATATACATACATCTCTAGGTAATTCATTTTGACATAGTCAACCATTAGTGGAATCACTTGGGCATTACAGAATTTAAAAGTTTTTACAAAAGGGCTTCTCTAATTAATTTTACATTAATACCAAAGGTTTTCTTACTTCTAAACGTAAATGTAAAGTAATTAGACATTATTCATAAATCAAATTTTGTCATTTGAAAGAAGAAGCATGAATACAATTAAATCTTTTTAATTTGTTTGGCCAATATCTTTTGAAATACAATGATAAACAAGTACGATTTCATGATTAATGGAAATACAATTATTTTACATGATAATGATGATCTACCATTATCAACTTTGCTGTAAAGGTGACAATGATCTGTTTGAAATTATATAGATAAAAGGGGTAAATGGACTTTAAACATTTCTGAAAAATAAACCTTAATGATTTAACTCAAATTTAAACAATAACAACTTTGTATTCAAACTTTTGAAATTTGTAACAATTTATTGAATTAATCCTCTGTTCAAAAACAATAACAGTGGGCGTAAGATTTACGTAACACTCTTTGGGTTTACATCCGGTTTTTTCAACAATTCTTATTAGAATTACAATAAAATCTAAACAAACAATTCGGAAGATCTTTTACCATCCTTCCGCCTTTCTATTTTGCAAAAAATTTATAAAAAGACCACTTTGAAAAAACTGATATTTCTTTAAAATTATATATTTAACAAAATATTAATAAATGATTATTGTATAAATTGCTGAAGGTAAGGTCAGGGAATATTTAATGGATTTTTGTTTAAAAAACAATACCAGATGAAGACGTTGTTTCTATTAAAAATAAATAAAGTTGATGATAGAGCTCTCAGCATAAATACCAAAAATACAAAAAATTAAATAATTAATTTATTCGTCATTCACCGACAAATTAGCATAACAATCACACTCTACAGCACATACTACAACTATTGAAATTAACCGGTGTTAACAGTTCATGATAATGACAAGCATTATGTTCATAATGATGACGATTATCAACATTATCACGATCTTTTTAATAAGATAAAAAGTATGTCTGTCTTGTCTATGCGATTTTACTCACGTGATGATTTGTTATTTAACATAATATTGTTTTCTTATTTTAAATATTTTAATAAATTTTTGTTTTGTTTTAAATGTTGGAATATTTTTATGTTTTAATTTAAAATTTGAATAATTAAAATAAAATTTAATAATTCACTTGACTTAGAGACGCTATTGTTTTTATAAAGACATGTTTCGTTTTGTTTCATGTGATAGCAGTGGATGATAAAACTTTACATAAATCGTGAAGGGAAAAACCAAACAGTCTGCCCTTAAAATAATATAATTAAAAACCATATATAAAAATTTTTGCAAAATTTGAGAATTATAGCTTTAATAGTATTTCCTATCCATATAAAGCGGTTTAATTGATACTAAATACTAACTGTTTTATTATATTCAAAATTGTTCATATCAAATTTGAGAACTTTAGTTGTTGCAGTTTCTGAGATATGTTAATTTTAATATTAATTTTATAAGTGGGCGTGGCATCTTGCATAAAAAGTAGTCTATAATTCCTTCCCATAGTAAAATGACCTCATTAAATGACAAACGTGGACAAAAAATCTTAAAAAATAGAATGTGAGGTAGTGTTGTAACCGAAATTGGGCCTATCCCTACAAACAACTTTTAATTAGGTACAAAAACTGGGAGAGGGATTAACTGCGGACCCTAATCTTGCTTAGATTTTGTATTAAAAAATTTAAATTTCGTTTAGAGTAAATATCGAAAGTTAGTTAGTTAGTTAGTTAGTTACTTACTTAGTTAGTTAGTTAGTTAGTTAGTCAGTTAGTTAGTTAGTTAGTTAGTTGTTAGTTAGTTAGTTAGTTAGTTAGTCAGTTAGTTAGTTAGTTTAGTTAGTTAGTTAGTTAGTTAGTTAGTAGTTAGTTAGTTAGTTGTTAGTTAGTTAGTTAGTTAGTTAGTTAGTTAGTTAGTTAGTTAGTTGTTAGTTAGTTAGTTAGTTCGTTCTTCGTGTTCGTTCGTTAGTTAGTTCGTTCGTTCGTTCGTTCGTTCGTTCGTTCGTTCGTTCTTTCGTTCGTTTCGTTCGTTCGTTCGTTCGTTCGTTCGTTGTTCGTTCGTTCGTTCGTTCGTTCGTTCGTTCGTTCGTTCGTTCGTTCGTTCGTTCTTCGTTCGTTTCGTTCGTTCGTTTCGTTCGTTCGTTCGTTCGTTCGTTAGTTCGTTCGTTCGTTCGTTCGTTCGTTCGTTTTCGTTCGTTCGTTTGTTCGTTCGTTCGTTCGTTTCGTTTCGTTCGTTCGTTCGTTCGTTCGTTCGTTCGTTTTTGTTCGTTCGTTTTCGTTCGTTCGTTCGTTCGTTCGTTCGTTCGTTCGTTCGTTCGTTTTCGTTCGTTCGTTTCGTTCGTTCGTTCGTTCGTTCGTTCGTTCGTTCGTTCGTTTCGTTCGTTCGTTCGTTCGTTCGTTCGTTCGTTCGTTCGTTTCGTTCGTTCGTTCGTTCTTCGTTCGTTCGTTCGTTCGTTCGTTCGTTCGTTCGTTCGTTCGTTCGTTCGTTCGTTCGTTCGTTGTTCGTTCGTTCGTTCGTTCGTTCGTTTCGTTCGTTCGTTCGTTCGTTCGTTCGTTCGTTCGTCGTTCGTTCGTTCGTTCGTTCGTTCTTTCGTTCGTTCGTTCGTTCGTTCGTTCGTTCGTTCGTTCGTTCGTTCGTTCGTTCGTTCGTTCGTTCGTTCGTTCGTTCTTTCGTTCGTTCGTTCGTTCGTTCGTTCGTTCGTTCGTTCGTTCTTCGTTCGTTCGTTCGTTCGTTCGTTTTTCGTTCGTTCGTTCGTTCGTTCGTTCGTTCGTTCGTTTCGTTCGTTTCGTTCGTTCGTTCGTTCGTTCGTTCTTCGTTCGTTCGTTTCGTTCGTTCGTTCGTTCGTTCGTTCTTTCGTTCGTTCGTTCGTTCGTTCGTTCGTTCGTTCGTTCGTTCGTTCGTTCGTTCGTTCGTTTTCGTTCGTTCGTTCGTTGTTCGTTCGTTCGTTCGTTCGTTCGTTCGTTTCGTTCGTTCGTTCGTTCTTCGTTCGTTCGTTCGTTCGTTCGTTCTTGTCGTTGTTCTTCGTTCGTTCGTTCGTTCGTTCGTTCGTTCGTTGTTCGTTCTTCGTTCGTTCGTTCGTTAGTTCGTTCGTTCGTTCTTTCGTTCGTTCGTTCGTTCGTTCGTTCGTTAGTTCGTTCGTTCGTTCGTTTTCGTTGCTTTTTCCTGCTGTCGTTTTGCCTCCGGTCCATCCATTTTACTGATGCAAAACAATTTTGTTACCCACTGTTTCTCTGGCGATTAAATATTAATATCTCCTAAAACACAACTTTGTTTACAACTTGTTTACGGAATGTTTATAGCGTGTATTGATTAATGATTCCAAAGTGTTACAAAGATTTATAATTGATTTAAACATGGAATTTAACGAAAATTTAAAAAAATATAAAAGTAATTTCATCAAATTATATTAAAATTAAATTTTAAATTGAATAAATTAAAAGCGGATGCCGCCAAGCATTAATACGCGTTTATAAATAAATTTTGAAGATAATAATAGAAATTAATTGAACTATTTAGTTTTTTTTTGAAATAACCTAGACTGAATTAAAAAACTATAAACTTATAACCGAATTTAAAAAAGTGGTTAAACTCGAAACTTAAATAGTTTTCTTAAGGTTTTATTCTTGTTAGGAATTTTTTTTATAAATTAGTTATAAAACAATGGTTTATTGATTAAAAACTATTTTGTTTTTTATTTTATTTCAGTTACAACAAATATACAGTATTCCATGACAGTGACAAGGCCTTCGAATATATGGTTGAGTTACAAACTCAAGATGTTGATTTGGATTTTTGGCTGTTGTCACGTAACATGTCCATCGTTTCGGTTAGTCCTGTTATGCAGCCTATTTTCGAAAAACGTTTAGCCGAATTGGGTGTAACATATCAGGCAAAACCTTTAATGGAAGAAATGTTGAAATTTAACGAAACTTTAAGTAGTGATAGTTCCGATTGTGAGGGTTCAGAATGTGGTCATAGTAGAACAAGAAGACAAGCTAGAGGCTTCTTCACCCACTTCCCCAGATACAGTGAGGTAAGCAAGTTAACTTAAGGGTTTGAGAATCAAGTGTCAGGGATTATTATATTTTCTTTATTTTAGATCTTGAATTATATGAACGCTTTGGCTGCTCGTTATCCTCAATATTGCCGTTATGAGTCATTGGGTCGTTCTAATGAGGGCCGTCATTTAGCTGCTTTGTCTATTTCTCTTAACAGTCGTTCGCGTCCACGTCGTGTGGCTTATATCCAGTCCGGTACTCATGGTCGTGAATGGATTACTCCTTTGGCCACTTTGTACTTTGCTAACGAATTGTTGACTAATATTAAAGCTTTTACTCGTATCCTCAATGATGTGGAAATCTATGTTTTGCCTTTGGTAAATCCTGATGGTTATGAGTACACTTTCACTACGGTAAGTAAGTTATATGCTCAGAGGTCAGAATAGGTCTTAGGAATATTATCTTATTAAAGAAAAAGCAACTGAACTGTAGAGTTTCTGAATTGAGCTTTAGCTAAAGGTGGAACTTATATTTTTGACTTTCTATTTTTATGTTTTAATTATATTGCAGGATCGTTTCTGGCGTAAAAACAGACATCATTATCCTGGTCGTACTTGTGCTGGTGTTGATATCAATCGTAATTTTGCCAACAATTGGAATTATCGTGGTGCCAGTCAAAATGTAAATATATCAAAGAAACTCTTAACTACTCTTAACCCTATTTTCTAAACATTTATAAATTCTTCCCTATTTAGCTTTGCTCTGAAGTCTTTTCGGGTACCTCTCCAGCCTCGGAACCCGAAACATCTGCCATTGTTCGCTACTTGGAATACAATCGTCATCGCATTAAGTTGAGTTTGGATGTTCATTCATTTGGCAAATTCATTTTCTATCCATATGGTTATTCAAGGTGAGTAAAAACTACAAAAAATTTCAATTAATTTTATCTAAAGGAAACGGAAATCTAACAATTAATTTCTATTTTCATTTTACAGAAATGCTCATGCTCCCACACGTACTTTCTTGCATTCCGTTGCCAGCCGCGCTGCCAATCAAATTGCCAAATACCGTGGCACTCACTATTCGGTGGGTACTTCATCTAGCATTTTATATGAAGCTTCCGGTGGTCTTGATGATTTTGCTTATGGTAATTTGGGCATACCCATGTCCTTTACTCTCGAGTTGCCTGGTGATAATTTCCAAGTTGCCTCCTCGGACATTATACATGTGTGCAAAGAGACATTTGCTGGTTTTATCGAATTTATTAGACATGTTAGTTTATATTAAATTAAATACATAGAGAAAATACTTCCACTAAATCTACATTTGCATACAGGTAACTTATATTTGTATGAATGTCGATTGTAGCCACATTATATGTTTTAAGTTCCATTGAATCTTTTTTACTTTTAAATTTTAGTAGCATCTTCTTTTATTAACAAAATGTATAAATATTATCTCTTTATTTCAATTAAGTTTTGTAATTGAATTTTTTGCCTATAGTTTGTAATTTAACTGTTAATTAATTGTAGTGAAATAAATAAAAAAACAAAAATACTTTTAAATGATTTTTTTTTGAGATTTATTTAAACAGTTGTTAACTCTTTGACGACCATATAGAATATGGAATAGACTATAGACTACACTATAGACTAGACTATACTCTAGACTATAGACTAGACTATAGATTAGACTATAGACTAGACTATAGACTAGACTATAGACAAGACTATAGACTAGACTATAGACTAAACTGTAGACTAGACTATAGACTAGACTATAGACCAGACTATAGACTAGACTATAGACTAGACTAGACTATAGACTAGACTATAGACTAGACTATAGACTAGACTTAAAACTAGACTATAGACCAGACTATAGACTAGACTATAGACTAAACTGTAGACATAGACTAACTGTAGACTAGACTATAGACTAGACTATAGACTAGACTATAGACTAGACTATAGACTAGACTATAGACTAGACTATAGACTAGACTATAGACTAGACTATAGACTAGACTAAAGACTAGACTATAGACTAGACTATAGACTAGACTATAGACTAGACTATAGACTAGACTATAGACTAGACTATAGACTAGACTATAGACTAGACTATAGACTAGACTATAGACTAGACTATAGACTAGACTATAGACTAGACTATAGACTAGACTATAGACTAGACTATAGACTAGACTATAGACTAGACTATAGACTAGACTATAGACTAGACTATAGACTAGACTATAGACTAGACTATAGACTAGACAATAGACTAGACTATAGACTAGACTAGACTACTATAGACTAGACTATAGACTAGACTATGACTAGACTATAGACTAGACTATAGACTAGACTATAGACTAGACTATAGACTAGACTAGACTAGACTATAGACTAGACTATAGACTAGACTATAGACTAGACTATAGACTAGACTATAGACTGACTAGACTATAGACTAGACTATAGACTAGACTATAGACTAGACTATAGAATGACTAACTTAGACTTAAACTAGACTATAGACCAGACTATAGACTAACTATAGACTAAACTGTAGACTAGACTATAGACTAAACTGTAGACTAGACTATAGACTAGACTATAGACTAGACTATAGACTAGACTATAGGACTAGACTATAGACTAGACTATAGACTAGACTATAGACTAGACTATAGACTAGACTATAGACTAGACTATAGACTAGACTATAGACTAGACTATAGACTAGACTATAGACTAGATTATAGACTAGACTATAGACTAGATTATAGACTAGACTATAGACTAGACTATAAACTAGACTATAGACCAGACTATAGACTAGACTATAGACTAGATTATAGACTAGACTATAGACTAGATTATAGACTAGACTATAGACTAGATTATAGACTAGACTATAGACTAGAGTCTAGTCTATAGTCTAGTCACTAGACTATAGACTAGACTATAGACAAGACTATAGACTAGACTATAGACAAGACTATAGACTAGACTATTGGACTAGAACTATAGACTAGACTATTGACTGGACTATAGACTAGACTATAGACTAGACTATAGACTAGACTATAGACTAGACTATAGACTAGACTATAGACTAGACTATAGACTAGACTATAGACTAGACTATAGACTAGACTATAGACTAGACTATAGACTAGACTATAGACTAGACTATAGACTAGACTATAGACTGGACTATAGACTAGACTACAGACTAGACTATATACTAGACTATGACTAGACTATAGACTAGACTATAGACTAGACTATAGACTAGACTATAGACCTATAGACTAGACTATAGACTTGACTACAGACTAGACTATACGACTATAGACTACATAGACTAGACTATAGACTAGACTAGACTAGACTATAGACTAGACTATAGACTAGACTATAGACTAGACTATAGACTAGACTATAGACTAGACTATAGACTAGACTATAGACTAGACTATAGACTAGACTATAGACTAGACTATAGACTAGACTATAGACTAGACTATAGACTAGACTATAGACTAGACTATAGACTAGACTATAGACTAGACTATAGACTAGACTATAGACTAGACTATAGACTAGACTATAGACTAGACTATAGATTAGACTATAGATTAGACTATAGACTAGACTATAGACTAGACTATAGACTAGACTATAGACTAGACTATAGACTAGACTATAGACTAGAATATAGACTAGACTATAGACTAGACTATAGACTAGACTATAGACTAGACTATAGACTAGACTATAGACTAGACTATAGACTAGACTATAGACTAGACTATAGACTGGACTATAGACTAGACTATAGACTAGAATATAGACTAGAATATAGACTAGAATATAGACTAGAATATAGACTAGATTATAGACTAGACTAGAATAAATACTCTTTAAATTTATTTGATATAAAGTAATATAATCAATCTATTATAGCTGATCGCATAATCCAATTAATGTAAGCGGCAAAATTTTTTTAATAAATATCATAAATGATAATCTACAAAATCGTCTAGGGGAATTATTCATCACTTAACGATAAGCAGTAATTACTTTATTAATATTAGTTTTATTTTAATGACCAAAACCATTAATAAATTAATACTTCTGCACAACAACTTCAGCCATCGCCTTTATGCCCACCCAAGTTTCTACGACAATATCTTCAATTTGTCTAACAGGGGGATCAAAACCGGAAAATCCTCCTGCTGGTAATTCCATGGCCATGGCAATGGGTATGTGCAAATAGCCAGTAGCATAATCGGCTGAATCTCCCGAGGTAGGGTACATGACACTGTACGTATTGCCGTAGGTGTAAATACTATTTGTGGCTAAGATAATAGCTAAGGCACCTGCATCGGCCACATCCATCATATCGAAATAGTTGTCGGGTAGGTCTCTAGATAATTTTAATAAAAAAATTTTAATAATTCAAAACTATATAAGTTATATTTACTTGGTATGACCATAGGGCAAAAGTATATAATTTCCATAGGAATGCAAAGACAAATACCATTTGATACGATGCGCATAGGTAATCATAATATCACGCACTACTTGTGTTTCGGGTTCCGAAAATGGTTTATCACCATAGTAGGTTTCATCACAGGGATCCGCTGAGGCTCCCTCATCTGAACCCCATTGAAAACCGAAATTACGATTAGGATCTGTACCATAACAATCTTGTGCGAAATTATTAGGTTTTCGTGTTTTACGCCAATAACGATCCTCTTCGTGTGTATACTCATAACCATCGGCATTTACCAACGGCATAATAATCCAGTCAAAATCTTGTAATAAATGTTTATATGATTCAAAATTCAATATCAATTCATTCATTATGTATAAAGCCATTGAGGGTGTGATCCATTCCCGAGCATGCATGGCAGCATCAATGAATATAATTTTCTTATTCGGCACACCATCACCATTAGTAATGGTTATAATTTTCAAAGGTCTCTGTTCGTAAGTGCGTCCAAAAGTTTTAACAAATACTCGAGAGGGATATAGTTTCGCTAGATATTCCATATTTTCATTAATTTCTTCATGACGATAATATGCTTCAAATACATTTAAGGGATATATGGCTGGGGATTCTCGGGAATTGTACAAACGTTCTTTAACTATAATTTCCGAAACATCTTCCACTAATAAAGTATAATTTAATTCATACTTATCTAATATATTACGTAGTTCTTGCTCCCTATAGTGGGGTATTAAAACTTTAGTTGGTTTAGAGGGGTGTTTAGCCAAGTTGAGAAAATCGAAATTTTTTCTTAGTTTTACAATTTTCTTTAGCATTTCCAATTGTTCGGCATTTTCAGCTTTAATGTCATAGATTTTATAACTTTAAAAATCCCAATATTAGTTTGAAATGTTATTAGGTTTTTTGTTTAGAAAACTTACTCTTTATAATCTTTGTAGGCTTGTATTAAAGTTCCATTTAATAGACTTATTACTAGAACAAGTTTTGCCAGCGACATGATCAGGTCAAGTTTTTTATAAAAACTGAAAATTACTTATTAACTGAAGAATATTTTTGGTAGATATTTAATGGATTTATTTGTACCAATTAATTAGCTACTTTATAAATATAATTTTGTATAATTAGTTTATCATTTTATTATTGTTATTGAACATATTGTTAGACGTTAGATATACATACCTACTTGCATTATACTTTTTATGATATAAATACATATAGATGGAATAACGTAACCGAAAACGTTTTTGAACTATGTTTTAATAATTCAAAAAGTACTTTCTGAAGACAGAAATACTATAAAAAGTTCATTTGTTATAAATTCTTATTCAATCAGTATAATTTGTTGAACAAAAAAGACAGTCAGTTCCATCCCAGGAAAAACTTTACTTACCAGGTAATTAATATTGTAGTGAAGTGGAAGTACTTACTTTTGGGATGAATAACTAATCATTTTGTTCGACGAGGTTTAACAAATGTGTTTACTCGACTTTCCCAGTCTAAACCCGGCTCTACAGTTATTTTTGGTATTTATTAATCTATTCACTTACTCAGTGCTGTATTTTGAAGAAGTCTCTAAACGTGTCCTTTTCTAGATTAACATTTGCTCAGAGTCCTTTATGTTAAATTTTATGATTCCGGGTTCAATATCTTAAACAACTTACGAAGTGCCGTTTGAACTAAATCAGCTTTCATCAAAAATCCCTTCTTATAGATTCTCATTCACTCAGGACCCTGCATGTTGAATTTTATGTTTCTAGGACTAATATTATAGAATTATTGATAGCTATTTGATGAACGTAAAATTATCAGAGAATCGCCAGTTGTATAATTTTTACTTAATACCCTCTCTATATTTTAGTATTTAATTTTTGTGGCGTAGTACCTCGCCCACTAATGCTAGTCCACTTATACTTCAACCATATGTTCATTTTGTTACTAAAAGTACATAAAAAATGTTTGGGATTTCTACCTGGTGTAATTTTCCATATATACCTACGAACTCTAGTGTTTAATTAACGCCCACTATGAACCATATTGATAATTCCCCAATTTATTACCCAAACATTTACATGAATTGAGGATTGTAGATCCCATAGTTTCCAAGATGTAAACATTTTTGTATTTCATTTATGTGGGAGATATCATGTCCCTATTGATATTCCCGTCATTTTCCCCAAAATTGTTTATGTAGCCCGTGCAAAATTTCAGGATTCTAGATCGTATAGTTTCCCAGATAGATACATATGTATATGAATTTACATATGGAAGGGAACCACGCCTCTATAATCCGCACATTTAATGGGCAAATGTTTACTTCGATGACAAAGATTTTCGTGCATGGAGGAACCACGCCTCCCCCCCATTTCTAGTCTGACCATATTTGTCTTAAATATTCATATTGATACCAAAGTGGCTCCGACAAAATATTAAGACTCTAACTGTTATTTTTTCTCCTAGATATTAATGTATCATTTTCTTTATATGGGAGGTACCACGCCCAACAATTGCTAGTGTAAAATATTCTTATTGATACTAAAATTAGTCGTTCCACTATTTCTTGTTGTCCCATTTTTGCATAAAATTTCCACATTGAACTGTAGATTTTATAGTTTCCCAAATTTAAGCCATTTGCTATTGGCTTGAAATATTAGGCGTGGGATGTGCCACACCCACTATTGTTAGTTCGCCCATTTTTTCTCCAAATGTTGATATAAAAATGTGTTAAAGTTATCCGTGGAAAATTTGTACCAATTTATCAGATAAACGACTTTTAATAGTTATTTTGTAAGTGGGCGTGAAAATTTGAAGAAAATCGGTTCAGCTATTTATCCGTCTATAGACTTCAATCAAGTATACATACGAATAAAATCACATTCATTTTTATATGTATAAAAAAGCAGAATAGATACTACTATAGTGGGGATGGTATTATGCGTTTATGCTAAAATTTTGGTTCTAAAGTTTAACAATGGGTTCAGAAACACTTTCTGATGTCCATTCATGTACCCATGTACACGTTGTTATCAAAGTACAGGTCACATTTTCAAGATAATTTGATGAACAAATATTTATTTTCAGCCAGAGAATAAGTCCTTTGAAATTGGTCAATTATTTTACTTAGCCCTCTTACAACCGAATCTTCAGAATAGGTTTTTTTTGGACTCATAATTTTGTTAAATATAATAGTTTCTCGGCAAAAATTGGCACAACTATGTATGTTCTGTATAAGTCTTGATGAAACTGCCGATTTTCGTAATGACACTAAACCTCCTTCAGAACATTTTGAAACTAAATTATATAAGAATGGTTCCGAAATTGGCTTTAGCCCCCACATAAGCCTCTATTTCAAAAAATTAAGCTTTTCATTGCTAAATATATGGATGACAAGAGACCTTTGAAAATAATATTAAATTTTGCATATGATCAGGTGTAAAGTTTTGAATCAAATTTTTGGATAAAATAAGTTAATATAACTGAATACCTGCATATGCTGTGTAGGGTAACGATAAAGTAATGGAACCAAACCTTTTTTGTGGTACAACTAAAATGCAAAAGATAACCAATTGATAACAAAAATAACATTTGCCACTAAAAAATATTGAGAAGTACTGTTAACCAAAACTGATTAATATTCTTAAAATTATCAAACAATGAATAGGACAATAACAGTTATCGGTCTATTAAAATTTCTTATTATTTTTAATATTTTAACGTTCACTAATGGACAAAATAACTATCAGAAATATGAGGGGTAAGTTTTCGAAATAAAACCACAAAATTTTTAAATTAATATTATTAAAATTTCAGTTACAAAATCTATGAAATACACTTTCACAACGAAAATCAAAATATACAATTTATTAAAAATTTTCCTCAAATAACACAACCATTAACTACTAACCGACCTAAAAGAGACACCTCTATGCGAGTTCTAATGTCCCCGAGGGAGGAATTGAAAGTTTTGAAATATCTACAAAAGAAAAACATACACTTTGAAATAATCAATTATAATGTGGCTGAGAGTATAAGAAATGAGCGTAAAGCTACCAATTACTCTGCCTCAGCTAACACTATCAGTTTCGAAAGTTATCAGCGTTTTGACGTTATCAGTAATTATATGGAGTATTTGAAAATGCAATACCCTGAACGCATAAAACTAATGAGTGTAGGTAAATCATACGAGGGTCGTGATTTGAAAGCTATACTAATAACTAACAATAAAAAGTTAGAACTCGAAACAGCTGAGAGACCTTTGATCTTAATAGATGCTGGTATTCATGCCAGAGAATGGATAGCTCCGGCTACGGCTCTCTTTGTCATGCAACAACTGGTGGAGAATAATACCTTTTATGAGCGAGAGCTAACAATGTACGATTGGCTTATTTGGCCCGTGGTTAATCCGGATGGTTATGAATATACTCATGAGACCGATCGTTTATGGCGTAAAAATCGCCGACCTTCGAATTCTTCTAAATGTTTGGGTGCTGATTTAAATAGAAATTTCGATTTCAATTGGGCCTATTCGGGAGTTTCTAAAAATGCTTGTTCTGAAATTTATTGTGGAGATGAAGCATTTTCAGAGCCCGAATCAAGAGCCTTAAAGGATTTGTTAAACAATATAAATGCCACATGTCGTATGTATTTAACTTTACATTCCTATGGTAATTACCTTCTATATCCTTGGGGTTATGAAAAGTAAGTGGGATACAGTATATCAGTAGTAGTAGTATGTCATTCACTATAAACTGTTTAATTTTAGATCTTTACCTTCTACTTGGCCCTATTTAGATGCTGTTGCCCGCGCTGGTGCTAGGGCTATTAAAAAGGCATCGGGTACCGTTTATGCTGTGGGTGGTGCAGCAAATGTTTTATATCCAGCTGCTGGGGGTAGTGATGATTATGCCTTTGCTTTGGCCAAAATTCCTGTTGTCATTTGCATGGAATTACCCTCAGGTGGTAACAATTTCGATCCTCCTTCAGATAAAATTCAAGCAATAGTAGAGGAATCTTGGTTGGGAATACGAGCGATGGCTTTGGAAGCTTCTGAATATCCTCTCAGAAATGTAGCGAATTGTAATATTTTTAGAATGTTCATAATGTTGTGTGTCGTAGTGGTATTGGAAGTGTGATTAAATAAAATGTTAATCAATTACATTATAAAAAAATTCAAATATAAAAAAGTTGTCTTTCTAAAATACCATTTGTAAATATCAATACATTTCTTGTTCTCGAAATTCTACTACCTACCGGGAATGGTAGTTAGTGTTAACTGTACTACAACAATTTGCTGATCTTGTAATTATATCGTTGAGTGCTTTATAAAAGCTCCTTAAGTTATACATGACTTTTTTATTTCCAAATCATGTAGATATATAAACTTGCACAATGGGTTTTGATTTAATCTTCGTAAACTTACTAACTACATATTAATTAATTACTCACTGAACTAAAACTTAACTAGAACTGAACTATAAATAAACTAGAACTGAACTAAAACTAAACTAGAACTGAACTAGAACTGAACTAGAACTGAACTAGAACTGAACTAGAACTGAACTAGAACTGAACTAGAACTGAACTAGAACTGAACTAGAACTGAACTAGAACTGAACTAGAACTGAACTAGAACCGAACTAGAACTGAACTAGAACTGAACTAGAACTGAACTAGAACTGAACTAGAACTGAAGTAGAACTGAACTAGAACTGAACTAGAACTGAACTAGAACTGAACTAGAACTGAACTAGAACTGAACTAGAACTGAACTAGAACTGAACTAGAACTGAACTAGAACTGAACTAGAACTGAACTAGAACTGAACTAGAACTGAACTAGAACTGAACTAGAACTGAACTAGAACTGAACTAGAACTGAACTAGAACTGAACTAGAACTGAACTAGAACTGAACTAGAACTGAACTAGAACTGAACTGAACTAGAACTGAACTAGAACTGATCTAGAACTGAACTAGAACAGAACTAGAACTACAACTGAACTAGAACTGAACTAGAACTGAACTAGAACTGAACTAGAACTGAACTAGAACTGAACTAGAACTGAACTAGAACTGAACTAGAACTGAACTAGAACTGAACTAGAACTGAACTAGAACTGAACTAGAACTGAACTAGAACTGAACTAGAACTGAACTGAACTAGAACTGAACTAAAACTGAACTAGAACTGACCATGTTATTTAGCTAAGTGTGCGCCCATGAAGAGGACATAAATCTTAACCAAAACTTAAAATGCTCAAAACCTATTGTGCAATACCATTCATTCATAGGCCTTTTTTTATCTGCAGACATAAGTATGTACATATTTTTGAAACTTATATGCTTGCACGAGCTTATTTAAGAATATTGTAAATTTGGTTTTTCGAGCAGCAAAATTATCAATTAAAACAATTTTTTTAAATATATTTCACACTTATTTTAACTTGAGAAAATCCCACTCAATATTGAATGATTAGAAAATAATTTATAATATAACTAAATTTACTTTGATTTAAACAGTGATTAGATTATATTCAATATTTCAGAAGCAAAAAATAAATTTTAATCAAAATTACAAAACGAGTACCAAGGTATAGTGGCGATTGCTATAGTTCACGAAATTTCAGTTCAAATTTGTTCTCACAATAGAACTGACCATTTTAGGGAACAATGTCACGTGTGGGCGCAATTGTATTGGCTTTGGCTGCTGTGTTGGCTGTAACAAGTGCCGAAGGATATGATGGGTAAGTGATACTTTAATATGCTATAATAGAGCAAAAGAAGGATTATGCAGAAATATTCGGAGACATTCTAAGAGCTGATTTTACAATTTTTTGTATTTTTTTTATTTTGTTCTCTTCTTATTTCAGTTACAAAGTCTTCGAGATCCTTCCCAAAACCCAAGAACAAACCGATTTTCTTCATGAATTATCGAAAATGGATGAATTCTATGATTTCTTTACTTTGAGAAGAATGCCAAATCATATGGCTCGTGTTATGGTCAATCCTAATGAGGAAGAGAATTTCCTTAACTCTTTGGCCGAACATAATCTTAGCTTCAGAATTGTCATTGATGATGTTGGACGTACAATGGAACATGAATTCCAAATGGATAAGATGAAACGTAGTTTGACCCCATTCTCAGGCAAGGGACGTTTGAGTACCGAACGTTATTACAGTCATGGCGAAATCAATAATTATATTGAAGATTTGGAAAAACGTTTCCCATCTCGTGTATTCCTCAAGACCGTCGGCAAATCCTATGAGGGACGTAATATTAAGACTATTACAATTACCAATGGAGATGGTCGTGCCAATAAGAATGTCATCTTTATTGATGGTGGTTTCCATGCTCGTGAATGGATTTCTCCTGCAGCTGTTTTATATGTTATCGAACAGTTGGTCGAGAATTTCGAAGAAAATGCTGAACTTTTGTTGGATTATGATTTCGTCATCTTGCCTGTGGTTAATCCTGATGGTTATGAATATACACAGACCAGCACTTCTGCCCGTTTTTGGCGTAAAACTCGTCAACCTTATCAAACTGAAAGCAAAATTTGCTACGGTGCTGATCCCAATCGTAACTTTGATTTCCACTGGAATGAAGAGGGTGCTTCATCTAACCCCTGCTCCGATACCTATGCTGGACCTCACGGTTTCTCTGAACCCGAAACCATTATTGTACGTGATTTGATTCATTCCCTTAAACATCGTGGTGGCATGTATTTGACTGTACATTCGTATGGCAATTATTTGCTTTATCCTTGGGGCTATACCGCGTAAGTAAATTTTCGAAAATTTCTGAAAAACTTTATTATAATCCATAATTTTATTTCCAGTGATTTACCCGAAACCTGGCCAGATTTGGATGAAGTAGCCAAGACTGGTTATGATGCTATTTTCAATGCTACCGGTACTAAATACACTTATGGTTCCTCCACCAATGTCTTGTATATTGCCGCTGGCGCTAGTGATGATTATGCTTTCCAAGCTGGTTTCAAAATTGCTATGACCATGGAGTTGCCCGGTGGCGGTAGCATGGGTTTCAATCCACCTGCCTCTAGCATCGATAGAATGGTCAAGGAAACTTGGGTTGGTATTCGTGCCATGGCCAAGAAAGTTACTGAAAAATATCCTACTGAAAGAATTGAATTTTTGTAATTTAATTTATTTAAAATAATATTAAGTAAATAGGTATTTTACTTGAAAAATTCGAATTATATTTGAAATAAAATAATAAGAAATATTTTCTATTAAAGATATGTACTGTTATGTTCTAATGACCTATCAACTAGAACTGAACTATAACAGAATTAAATCTTAATTAGAACTGAACTAGAACTGAACTAGAACTGACTAGAACTGAACTAGAACTGAACTAGAACTGAACTAGAACTGAACTAGAACTGAACTAGAACTGAACTAGAACTGAACTAGAACTGAACTAGAACTGAACTAGAACTGAACTAGAACTGAACTAGAACTGAACTAGAACTGAACTAGAACTGAACTAGAACTGAACTAGAACTGAAACTAGAACTGAACTAGAACTGAACTAGAACTGAACTAGAACTGAACTAGAACTGAACTAGAACTGAACTAGAACTGAACTAGAACTGAACTAGAACTGAACTAGAACTGAACTAGAACTGAACTAGAACTGAACTAGAACTGAACTAGAACTGAACTAGAACTGAACTAGAACTGAACTAGAACTGAACTAGAACTGAACTAGAACTGAACTAGAACTGAACTAGAACTAAACTAGAACTGAACTAGAACTGAACTAGAACTAGAACTGAACTAGAACTGAACTAGAACTGAACTAGAACTGAACTAGAACTGACTAGAACTGAACTAGAACTGAACTAGAACTGAACTAGAACTGAACTAGAACTGAACTAGAACTGAACTAGAACTGAACTAGAACTGAACTAGAACTGAACTAGAACTGAACTAGAACTGAACTAGAACTGAACTAGAACTGAACTAGAACTGAACTAGAACTGAACTAGAACTGAACTAGAACTGAACTAGAACTGAACTAGAACTGAACTAGAACTGAACTAGAACTGAACTAGAACTGAACTAGAACTGAACTAGAACTGAACTAGAACTGAACTAGAACTGAACTAGAACTGAACTAGAACTGAACTAGAACTGAACTAGAACTGAACTAGAACTGAACTAGAACTGAACTAGAACTGAACTAGAACTGAACTAGAACTGAACTAGAACTGAACTAGAACTGAACTAGAACTGAACTAGAACTGAACTAGAACTGAACTAGAACTGAACTAGAACTGAACTAGAACTGAACTAGAACTGAACTAGAACTGAACTAGAACTGAACTAGAACTGAACTAGAACTGAACTAGAACTGAACTAGAACTGAACTAAACTAGAACTGACTAGAACTGAACTAGAACTGAACTAGAACTGAACTAGAACTGAACTAGAACTGAACTAGAACTGAACTAGAACTGAACTAGAACTGAACTAGAACTGAACTAGAACTGAACTAGAACTGAACTAAACTGAACTAGAACTGAACTAGAACTGAACTAGAACTGAACTAAACTGAACTAGAACTGAACTAGAACTGAACTAGAACTGACTAGAATGAATTACAACTGAACAAGATCTGATCCACATAGAACTAAACAAAAAGTTCCTTTTGTGAAGGAATTGATTCTTTACAGTTAATCGCAGCAGTAATACAACTTGAAATTTTGAATTGGATTTAATTGACCCTTAAGCGTTCGTTAAAACGAAATCAAACTGTACTTTATATTATTTACTGAATAAGTTATTAAGATAAGTTTACAATAATCAAAATTAACATTAGATGTTATCTGCTGGTACCAAATATCAATATCGGCAGGTATGTAGGAACAATAAATAGCGTTAAAGATTAAACATCTTAACTCTATAATCCTAAAACAAAAAACATTTATACATTGTAGCCAAATTTCACTAATTCGTACTTATTCGAACTCTGTTATCGGTTAATAAACAAATATTGACCATTTAGAATTGCATTTGAATTGTAGTGATTAGGACACACTAATTAGTAATTGATTAGATATCATTAATAACAATAATTGAATATATCTTAAACTAATAAATACCCACAATAATTGTAAACATTTAGCAAAGAATTATTTTAAAATGCCACATTAATAATTCAGTTTAAATGCAGCAGTGTTGAAGTAAAGTGGACAAGTTTTAAAATGCTGAATTTTCGATTAATGGTGGTTGGTCTTTTATGGGCGAATATATTTGTTGTGTACATAAATGCTAAAAGTTATAACGGGTAATTAGTCCTTTAATGTGTAAAAATTTTTATTTATGATTTCAACAAATTATTTCTACAGTTACAAATTGTATCAATTGCTACCGAAAGATGAAAAGGATTTAAATCTGTTGAAAAGTTTAACTCGACAAGAGGAACGCTATGACTTTTTAAACTCTGAAACCGTTATAGTGGAACCCAACAGCTTGCGAGAATTTGAAAATGCTTTAAACAAATATAATTTAAAATTCAAACTCGTAGACGAAGATGTGGGCAAAACTTTAGAGCGCAACTTCGAAGTGAATCGTTTAATGAAAACCCTAAAGCCTTACAAAGGACAAGGGCGTCTAAGCACCG
This sequence comes from Lucilia sericata, assembly GCF_015586225.1. Classification (NCBI taxonomy): domain Eukaryota; kingdom Metazoa; phylum Arthropoda; class Insecta; order Diptera; family Calliphoridae; genus Lucilia; species Lucilia sericata. The sequence continues at coordinate 21,783 of NW_023994502.1, forward strand.
AACGTTATTACAGTCATGGCGAAATAAATGCTTATCTAGAATACTTAGCCCAATCATATCCCCAACGTGTTATACTTAAAACAGTGGGTTATTCCTTTGAAGGACGTCCCATGAAGGCTCTCACAATCACTAATGGTCAGGGTAGTTATGATAAAAATGTGATTTTAGTTGATGGTGGCTTTCATGCTCGTGAATGGATTTCACCCGCCTCGGCAATTTATGCCATTGAACAATTGGTGGAGAATTACGAGGAGAATAAAGAACTTTTAGAGAATTACAATTGGGTAGTTTTGCCGGTGGTGAACCCAGATGGTTATGAATATACACAGGAGTCTGCTGATACTCGCATGTGGCGCAAAACTCGCAAGCCTTTATTCCATGAGGGCGCCATTTGTTATGGCACTGATCCTAATCGTAATTTTGATTTTCATTGGAATGAGGAGGGCGCTTCATCGGATCCCTGTTCGAATACGTTTGCTGGACCAAAAGCATTTTCTGAACCAGAAGCTATGGTAGTGAGGGATTTAATACATACATTTAGTGTTAAAGGTCAAATGTATTTGACCCTACATTCGCAAGGAAAGTTGTTGCTTTATCCTTGGGGCTGGAGCGCGTAAGTATCATGTTACTACTAACTAACTAACTAACTAACTAACTAACTAACTAACTAACTAACTAACTAACTAACTAACTAACTAACTAACTAACTAACTAACTAACTAACTAACTAACTAACTAACTAACTAACTAACTAACTAACTAACTAACTAACTAACTAACTAACTAACTAACTAACTAACTAACTAACTAACTAACTAACTAACTAACTAACTAACTAACTAACTAACTAACTAACTAACTAACTAACTAACTAACTAACTAACTAACTAACTAACTAACTAACTAACTAACTAACTAACTACTAACTAACTAACTAACTAACTAACTAACTAACTAACTAACTAACTAACTAACTAACTAACTAACTAACTAACTAACTAACTAACTAACTAACTAACTAACTAACTAACTAACTAACTAACTAACTAACTAACTAACTAACTAACTAACTAACTAACTAACTAACTAACTAACTAACTAACTAACTAACTAACTAACTAACTAACTAACTAACTAACTAACTAACTAACTAACTAACTAACTACTAACTAACTAACTAACTAACTAACTAACTAACTAACTAACTAACTAACTAACTAACTTAACTAACTAACTAACTAACTAACTAACTAACTAACTAACTAACTAACTAACTAACTAACTAACTAACTAACTAACTAACTAACTAACTACTAACTAACTAACTAACTAACTAACTATCTAACTAACTAACTAACTAACTAACTAACTAACTAACTAACTAACTTCATTATTTCAGTGATTTACCCGATACCTGGGAGGATTTACACGAAGTCGCCACCGCCGGAGCCGAAGCCATATATCAGGCTACTGGCACCAATTACACTGTGGGCTCATCGACAACCGTTCTCTATGTGGCTGCTGGTGCTAGTGATGATTATGCTTTCAATGCTGGTTTTCCCATATCATTTACCATGGAATTGCCAGGAGCTGGTTCTACAGGTTTTGATCCCCCCGTTGAAATGATTGATGAATTGGTAAAAGAAACCTGGGTGGGCATTAAAGCGATGGGTCTTAAAGTTATTGAAAAATATCCATTGGTATAATTATTACTTACCAAGTTAAGATGATTACGTTTAAATATGAAAATAAAAGTATTTTTATTTATAAAAAAATTAAAAGGTTTCTTTTAATTAACAACAATAGCAACAGTTTTGTAATTAAAAGTATTTTGTATAAATTGTATCCACTGCATACTTTTGTTGTTGTGTTAAGTACTACAACACTTGAATCGTGCAATAGAAACTAAGTATGAATATAGTTTAAAGTGTTTTATCTGTTGAATTGCTTTAATTAATATCACAAACTGCCTTTTTGCGATAAGCTAAATAACTATGTACTTACTATATGATGGATTTTACTCTATTGAATATTGTTGACAGGTTTAGGTTTTCATTGATATTTTCATTTTTCTACGCGAGTGTTTAGTTTAGCATTGATTTAAGTGTGTCACTTGTAGCAACATTTCTCAAGTATTTCTCTTTAAGTATTTTGCTTTATTATATTTATACCCCTTTTTAAACTGTTTGGTTTTGGATACTGATAACATATACTCTTTAACTCTATTGTTGGCCATTTGTTGTAGGTTAACAATAGGCCCCCGTTGTTAGAGTTTATTGGATGATTAGGTAGGCAATGAATTTTAACTGGTGAAATTGTTTTGTTTTAAATTTGAAATTTAATTAATTACATTACTTTACGGCAAACAATTATTGCTTAATGATGAACTTGAAATTTAAAATGATTATTTATAAATTATATATGAAATGTGTCCGGATTTTTGTTTCTTTTAAAATGCAGTACAATAACTGCAATATGTATTTGCTAGAGTTTGGCCATTTTTAGACCCTTTTTTTGAATCGCATAAAGTAATAAACAAACTCTCGATAAGATAATAAATAATTAATATTTATAATTAGTTATTCTGCTAAAAGCCTGCAAAAACAAGTAAAGTCGAGCATGACCGATCAGAGACTATTTTAAAAATGTGGACTATAGAATAGACTAGACTATAGACTAGATTATAGACAAGACTATATACTAGACTATAGACTAGGCTATAGACTAGACTATAGACTAGACTATAGACTAGACTAGGCTATAGACTAGACTAGACTATAGACTAGACTATAGACTAGACTATAGACTAGACTATAGAATAGACTATAGACTAGACTATTGTCTAGACTATAGACTAGACTATAGACTAGACTATAGACTAGACTATAGACTAGACTATAGACTAGACTATAGACTAGACTATAGACTAGACTATAGACTAGACTATAGACTAGACTATAGACTAGACTAAAGACTAGACTAAAGACTAGACTACAGACTAGACTATAGACTAGACTATAGACTAGACTATAGACTAGACTATAGACTAGACTATAGACTAGACTATAGACTAGACTATAGACTAGACTATAGACTAGACTATAGACTAGACTATAGACTAGACTATAGACTAGACTGTAGACTAGTCTATAGACTAGACTATAGACTAGACTGTAGACGAGACTATAGACTAGACTATAGACTAGACTATAGACAAGACTATAGACTAGACTATAGACTAGACTATAGACTAGACTATAGACTAGACTATAGACTAGACTATAGACTAGACTATAGACTAGACTATAGACTAGACTATAGACTAGACTATAGACTAGACTATAGACTAGACTATAGACTAGACTATAGACTAGACTATAGACTAGACTATAGACTAGACTATAGACTAGACTATAGACAAGACTATAGACTAGAGTAGACTATAGACTAGAGTAGACTATAGACTAGACTATAGACTAGACTATAGACTAGACTATAGACTAGACTATAGACTAGACTATAGACTAGACTATAGACTAGACTATAGACTAGACTATAGACTAGACTATAGACTAGACTATAGACTAGACTATAGACTAGACTATAGACTAGACTATAGACTAGACTATAGACTAGACTATAGACTAGACTATAGACTAGACTATAGACTAGACTAGACTATAGACTAGACTATAGACTAGACTATAGACTAGACTATAGACTAGACTATAGACTAGACTAGACTAGACTATAGACTAGACTATAGACTAGACTATAGACTAGACTATAGACTAGACTATAGACTAGACTATAGACTAGACTATAGACTAGACTATAGACTAGACTCTAGACTAGTCTATAGACTAGACTCTAGACTAGACTCTAGACTAGACTCTAGACTAGACTATAGACTAGACTATAGACTAGACTATAGACTAGACTATAGACTGGACTATAGACTAGACTATAGACCAGACTATAGACTAGACTATAGACTAGACTATAGACTAGACTATAGACTAGACTATAGACTAGACTAGACTATAGACTAGACTAGACTATAGACTAGACTAGACTATAGACTAGACTATAGACTAGACTATAGACTAGACTATAGACTAGACTAGACTATAGACTAGACTAGACTAGACTAGACTAGACTAGACTAGACTAGAGTAGACTAGACTAGACTAGACTAGACTAGACTAGACTATAGACTAGACTAGACTATAGACTAGACTAGACTAGACTATAGACTAGACTAGACTATAGACTAGACTAGACTATAGACTAGACTCTAGACTAGACTATAGACTAGACTCTAGACTAGACTATAGACTAGACTATAGACTAGACTATAGACTAGACTCTAGACTAGACTATAGACTAGACTCTAGACTAGACTCTAGACTAGACTATAGACTAGACTATAGACTAGACTATAGACTAGACTATAGACTAGACTATAGACTAGACTATAGACTAGACTATAGACTAGACTATAGACTAGACTATAGACTAGACTATAGACTAACTAGACTATAGACTATAGACTAGACTATAGACTAGACTATAGACTAGACTATAGACTAGACTATAGACTAGACTAGACTAGACTATAGACTAGACTATAGACTAGACTATAGACTAGACTATAGACTAGACTATAGACTAGACTATAGACTAGACTATAGACTAGACTATAGACTAGACTATAGACTAGACGATACTAGACTAGAGCTAGACTAGACTAGACTATAGACTAGAACTATACTAGACTACTAGACTATTAGCACTAAGACCTATAGACTAAGACTATAGACTAGACCTATAGAACTAAGACTATAGACTAGACATACTAGACTAGACTAGACTATAGACTAGACTATAGACTAGACTATAGACTAGACTATAGACTAGACTATAGAACTAACGAGACTATAGACTAGACTAGAGACTAGACTATAGACTAGACTATAGACTAGACTATAGACTAGACTATAGACTAGACTATAGACTAGACTATAGACTAGACTATAGACTAGACCTATAGACTAGACTATAAGACTAGACTATAGACTAGACTATAGACTAGACTATAGACTAGAAGACTATAGACTAGACCTATAGACTAGACTAGAGGACTAGACTTATGACTAGACTAGACTAGACATAGCTAGACTATAGACTAGACTATAGACTAGACTATAGACTAGACTAATTAGACTAGACTATAGACTAGACTATAGACTAGACTATAGACTAGACTATATACAGACATAGACTAGACTATAGACTAGACTATAGACTAGACTATAGACTAGACTATAGACTAGACTATAGACTAGACTATAGACTAGACTATAGACTAGACTATAGACTAGACTATAGACGAGACTATAGACTATACTATAGACTAGACTGTAGATTAGACTGTAGATTAGACTGTAGACTAGACCATGGACTAGACTATAGACTAGACTATAGACTAGACTATAGACAAGGCTATAGACTAGACACCTCCTTTACGAGAGTCTCTGGTGGTAATCAAAAGATCTTCGCTATTCGATTGGATTAAAATTTTGCACAAATTAATTTAAGATTCGATAGGAAAACATTGAAATACCACTAATTCCTTAATTTCCAAAAAAAACCCAAAAATGGAAAATTTAGTTCCAATAGGCTGGAGCACAAAAATTTGTTTGATTATTCGATTGCTAACGAATTCGAATAAAAATTAAATCCTTTTACATTTCAATATCAATCAAATAACTAGACACTAGACTAGACTATAGACTAGACTATAGACTAGACTATAGACTAGACTATAGACTAGACTATAGACTAGACTAGACTAGACTAGACTAGACTATAGACTAGACTAGACTAGACTATAGACTAGACTAGACTAGACTATAGACTAGACTAGACTAGACTAGACTAGACTAGACTAGACTAGACTAGACTATAGACTAGACTATAGACTAGACTAGACTAGACTAGACTATAGACTAGACTCTAGACTAGACTATAGACTAGACTATAGACTAGACTATAGACTAGACTCTAGACTAGACTATAGACTAGACTATAGACTAGACTATAGACTAGACTATAGACTAGACTATAGACTAGACTATAGACTAGACTATAGACTAGACTATAGACTAGACTATAGACTAGACTATAGACTAGACTATAGACTAGACTATAGACTAGACTATAGACGAGACTATAGACTATACTATAGATTAGACTGTAGATTAGACTGTAGATTAGACTGTAGACTAGACCATGGACTAGACTATAGACTAGACTATAGACTAGACTATAGACAACGCTATAGAATAGACACCTCCTTTACGAGAGTCTCTGGTGGTAATCAAAAGATCTTCGCTATTCGATTGGATTAAAATTTTGCACAAATTAATTTAAGATTCGATAGGAAAACATTGAAATATCACTAATTCCTTAATTTCCAAAAAAACCCAAAAATGGAAAATTTAGTTCCAATAGGCTGGAGCATAAAAATTTGTTTGATTATTCGATTGCTAACGAATTCGAATAAAAATTAAATCCTTTTACATTTCAATATCAATCAAATAATCTCAAATTTATTTCGTTTTCGCTACACATTCCTTATTTAATATTTGGAAATAATTTTCTCAGCCATAGCCTTAATACCAATCCAAGTTTCCGAAACGAAAGGTTCAATTTGGGCAGGTTTAGGATCGAAACCAGTGCCACCAGCAGGTAATTCCATGGTAATGGCGACGGGAATATTGGCAACAGCAAAGGCATAATCATCACTACCGCCAGCAGCAGCATACAAAACATTGGTGGAAGAACCAACAGTATATTTAGTACCAGTGGCTGATCTAATAGCGGCAGCACCAGCTTGGGCAACTTCATCCATATCTTTCCAGGTGGCGGGAAGAGCGCTTTAAGTGGGGAAAGGAAAAAATAATTTTAGATATATTTTGTAAGGAATACCGAAAAATATACTTACGATGTATAACCCCAAGGATATAGCAAATAGTTGCCATAGGAATGCAAAGTCAAGTACATCTTGGCACGACCGGTTAAAGAACGCATTAAATCACGTAGAACTTGAGTTTCAGGTTCAGAGAAAGCAGTGGTACCCTTGAAAGTATCCGAACAGGAAAGACTGGAGGCACCTACCTCACCCCAGTGGAAGTCAAAGTTACGATTGCCATCGGTACCATAACAATTGGTGCTGGAGGGTTTACGGGTCTTACGCCACATACGAGACTTAGTGTGAGTGTATTCATAACCATCAGGATTGGCTACGGGAACAATAACCCAATCGTAATCCTTTAACAAATTACTATTAGCCGAGTAATTCTCCACCAATTGCTGAATAACATATAAAGCACCAGCGGGAGCAATCCATTCACGAGCATGAATACCGGCATCCATTAGAATAACTTTCTTACCAGATCTGCCATCACCATTGCTAATAGTTATAGCTTTCAAATCACGATTTTCATAGGTTTTGCCAATAGTCTTAACGGTAACACGACTGGGATAGCTTTTAGCCAACTCATCCAAATAGGCCAGAATGGCATCATAACGTTGGAAGTTGGAGAAACTAATGCGAGAAGAAGTATCCAAAACGGTGCGCAGAAAGTTATTTTGGGCACGTTCCAATTCAGCAGTTTGACCCACATTTTCATCCACCACAGTAAAATCAAGACCAAATTTATTTAAAGTATTTTCAAATTCAACTTGATCATCAGGTTGGATCATAACACGAGCAGCTTCATCCATAGACTTGGGTAAGGCAAAGAAGTCATAGTTTTCATTGTTGGACAAACGATGTAAAACTTCCTTTTCGAAATCATTTTAGCATTAATATCATAGATTTTATAACTGGAATATAATAAATGGAAATTAAACTTTTTATTCCAATATTAGTGAAAACTCCTTGAACTTACCCCTCATAGGTATCGGCCGAGGCCAAAGCTATGCTGCAAAAAAGCACGCCTAATACAATTTTTAAAAACATATTCTATTGTCTCGTAGTTTTCCCTTAGACTGTCTCCAGTCGTATTATTTTATTTTTCCAACTTTTCAGCTTTTTATACTGAAAGTATTTGTTTCTCCAACTGTTAGTTAAAAAAAAAAAATATAAAATTTCTTATCTCTTTGTTTTACTTTTGTTTAAAGAATTGTAGAATTTACCTCATTTCAATCACAAATCACTGTTTTGTATCTATTCTTGGCATTTAGTAGTAATTTATTTGTATATTTATCAATTTTTTTTTATTAAATTATCGCTACTGTACAATCTGTTGGTCAGACACATTTATGATCATTGTTTAAAGATATTTAATTTTGGGTTAAATTTGTTATGGTTTTATAGCACTGGGAACTTGTACTTAAATATTTAAATTTATATAAATTCGAATTATAATTTTATACAAAATACTAGTTTTTCTCAATAATAAATGTTTTTTAAAATTTCTTTAATTTTCTAAAATTTCTTAATTACATTTTCTCAAGTTTTTTCTTTCTCATGCATTTGCATTGACTGAATTTTTAAGGGCAATATCTATTTTATCAGATTGTTATCAGTATCTAAATATTTGTATCTTATAGATACATATGTTTATATTTATAACCTACAAAATTTCTAATTACAATTATACACACAGTGAAACAGAACTAAGTGTTAATCTGTGGTCACAAGGCATAAGCGTCTAACTTAAAAATGAGGATTTATAAAAATCTGTAAAAAATGTAAAAATAATGTTTTTGTTTTTTTTTAACAATACTTAGCAAACATAGGTCGCAATAAGTAAGTAAGTAACTAACTAACTAACTAACTAACTAACTAACTAACTAACTAACTAACTAACTAACTAACTAACTAACTAACTAACTAACTAACTAACTAACTAACTAACTAACTAACTAACTAACTAACTAACTAACTAACTAACTACTAACTAACTAACTAACTAACTAACTAACTAACTAACTAACTAACTAACTAACTAACTAACTAACTAACTAACTAACTAACTAACTAACTAACTAACTAACTAACTAACTAACTAACTAACTAACTAACTAACTAACTAACTAACTAACTAACTAACTAACTAACTAACTAACTAACTAACTAACTAACTAACTAACTAACTAACTACTAACTAACTAACTAACTAACTAACTAACTAACTAACTAACTAACTAACTAACTAACTAACTAACTAACTAACTAACTAACTACTAACTAACTAACTAACTAACTAACTAACTAACTAACTAACTAACTAACTAACTAACTAACTAACTAACTAACTAACTAACTAACTAACTAACTAACTAACTAACTAACTAACTAACTAACTAACTAACTAACTACCTAACTAACTAACTAAATAACTAACTAACTAACTAACTAACTAACCAACTACTACCAAATCTATCTATCTATCTATCTATCTATCTATCTATCTATCTATCTATCTATCTATCTACTATCTATCTATCTATCTATCTATCTATCTATCTATCTATCTATCTATCTATCTATCTATCTATCTATCTATCTATCTATCTATCTATCTATCTATCTATCTATCTATCTATCTATCTATCTATCTATCTATCTATCTATCTATCTATCTATCTATCTATCTATCTATCTATCTATCTACTATCTATCTATCTATCTATCTATCTATCTATCTATCTATCTATCTATCTATCTATCTATCTATCTATCTATCTATCTATCTATCTATCTATCTATCTATCTATCTATCTATCTATCTATCTATCTATCTATCTATCTATCTATCTATCTATCTATCTATCTATCTATCTATCTATCTATCTATCTATCTAATCTATCTATCTATCTATCTATCTATCTATCTATCTATCTATCTATCTATCTATCTATCTATCTATCTATCTATCTATCTATCTATCTATCTATCTATCTATCTATCTATCTATCTATCTATCTATCTATCTATCTATCTATCTATCTATCTATCTATCTATCTATCTATCTATCTATCTATCTATCTATCTATCTATCTATCTATCTATCTATCTATCTATCTATCTATCTATCTATCTATCTATCTATCTATCTATCTATCTATCTATCTATCTATCTATCTATCTATCTATCTATCTATCTATCTATCTATCTATCTATCTATCTATCTATCTATCTATCTAATTAACTAGGTCAACTTAGTAGCTTATGAATTGTAGCCATAAAACTCAGTTTTCTAAGTGAGTAACTTTTAAATATTTTTAAATTGAGTCACGCACAAAAATATTCTAAAAATTAATTTGAATTATTAAAATTTTTGAGTCAAGCTAAAAATATTCTAATTGTAATTACTGAGAATCGACGATTTTTCCCAGTTACTGTGTTATCATGGGGCGTATTTAATTTTGCCAAAACGTTTATATTGGTCGTCGATCCATATAACTATAATTATTCTAGATTTAGATTTAAAGACTGAAAATAAACAGAAATTCCTATCATACATAAAGAAAATGAAGGTAAACAATTACATATTTACTTTTTTTAGTTTAGGCCTTATGGAAGTTTTAATTTGTAATTCGGTGCAAAATTTTTGTAATTGAGCTCCCCAAATGTTCGTAAAACTATAACAAATATAATAAAAACCTTCCATAAATCATACAATTTACAAGCTGTAATCACTGCAGTACTTCTAGTAAGTAAAATATGAGGTAAACAAGATTTTGCCATTATTTAATACCTATTTATTATAGAGATAAATAATTTGTAAAATATTTTCATTTTCATATATTCCAGGTGAATCTTACGACAACAACAACATTGCTAATACTTTAAAGTTTCCCATAGTATCTGAAAAAAAGCAAATGCTTAGTAAATTGTATACGTAAAGAAAATTAATCAATATCATAAATCTATCTTTGATATCAGAAGTCGCACGCGTGATAACAAAACAATGATAAGAAAAAAGCGTTTGTCTTAAAAATAGTTCATCATAAAACTAAATGGCATAATTTCTTTAGTTCTTTTATTGTATTTTGATAAACATAATTATTTTAAAACTACTATACTTCTTTATTTATGGTTTATTTACTACTTATATTCTATTAATCAAATGTCGCATTTATTTTGCATTAATTAATTGTTTATTAAAAAAAAGTAAATATTTACTTATATGAGTGGTGCATAATTCCAATTATATTGGTTTAAGAATTATAAGCACTCAATGGATAATTAATTTTTCTAAATTCTTATTAAATAATTGCAAATATAAGAAAAATGGGGCTAAAATATTAAATCTAATATCAATTGATTGTCTTCGCTTAGCCAAATTATTCTGAAGTATACCTTCTGTCAGATTAAAAAATTGGACTCTTAACAGAATTCATTAGAATCTACTTTAAATTTTTATTAATTTTAAAGAGTTTATTAACATTTCAATTTATAATAACTAGATTTTTCAAATGTTTACAGACTTATTTATTAATAAAATTTGTTTATTAGACTGCATCTGGCAAATATCATAACGCCAAAAATAAATAACTACTTAAATATACATATAATTAAATTACACCCACAAAAATTGGGATGTAATCGGCTAATAAAAACATTGCTTCGTTATAATTTTACATTATTGATGTGAGTATACTGATACACTAGAACTGAACTAGAACTGAACTAGAACTGAACTAGAACTAGAACTGAACTAGAACTGAACTAGAACTGAACTAGAACTGAACTAGAACTGAACTAGAACTGAACTAGAACTGAACTAGAACTGAACTAGAACTGAACTAGAACTGAACTAGAACTGAACTAGAACTGAACTAGAACTGAACTAGAACTGAACTAGAACTGAACTAGAACTGAACTAGAACTGAACTAGAACTGAACTAGAACTGAACTAGAACTGAACTAGAACTGAACTAGAACTGAACTAGAACTGAACTAGAACTGAACTAGAACTGAACTAGAACTGAACTAGAACTGAACTAGAACTGAACTAGAACTGAACTAGAACTGAACTAGAACTGAACTAGAACTGAACTAGAACTGAACTAGAACTGAACTAGAACTGAACTAGAACTGAACTAGAACTGAACTAGAACTGAACTAGAACTGAACTAGAACTGAACTAGAACTGAACTAGAACTGAACTAGAACTGAACTAGAACTGAACTAGAACTGAACTAGAACTGAACTAGAACTGAACTAGAACTGAACTAGAACTGAACTAGAACTGAACTAGAACTGAACTAGAACTGAACTAGAACTGAACTAGAACTGAACTAGAACTGAACTAGAACTGAACTAGAACTGAACTAGAACTGAACTAGAACTGAACTAGAACTGAACTAGAACTGAACTAGAACTGAACTAGAACTGAACTAGAACTGAACTAGAACTGAACTAGAACTGAACTAGAACTGAACTAGAACTGAACTAGAACTGAACTAGAACTGACTAGAACTGAACTAGAACTGAACTAGAACTGAAACTAGAACTGAACTAGAACTGAACTAGAACTGAAACTAGAACTGAACTAGAACTGAACTAGAACTGAACTAGAACTGAACTAGAACTGAACTAGAACTGAACTAGAACTGAACTAGAACTGAACTAGAACTGAACTAGAACTGAACTAGAACTGAACTAGAACTGAACTAGAACTGAACTAGAACTGAACTAGAACTGAACTAGACTGAACTAGAACTAGAACTGAACTAGAACTGAACTAGAACTGAACTAGAACTGAACTAGAACTGAACTAGAACTGAACTAGAACTGAACTAGAACTGAACTAGAACTGAACTAGAACTGAACTAGAACTGAACTAGAACTAACTAGAACTAAACTAGAACTGAACTAGAACTGAACTAGAACTGAACTAGAACTGAACTAGAACTGAACTAGAACTGAACTAGAACTGAACAAGAACTGAACTAGAACTGAACTAGAACTGAACTAGAACTGAACTAGAACTGAACTAGAACTGAACTAGAACTGAACTAGAACTGAACTAGAACTGAACTAGAACTGAACTAGAACTGAACTAGAACTGAACTAGAACTGAACTAGAACTGAACTAGAACTGAACTAGAACTGAACTAGAACTGAACTAGAACTGAACTAGAACTCAACTAGAACTGAACTAGAACTGAACTAGAACTGAACTAGAACTGAACTAGAACTGAACTAGAACTGAACTAGAACTGAACTAGAACTGAACTAGAACTGAACTAGAACTGAACTAGAACTGAACTAGAACTGAACTAGAACTGAACTAGAACTGAACTAGAACTGAACTAGAACTGAACTAGAACTGAACTAGAACTGAACTAGAACTGAACTAGAACTGAACTAGAACTGAACTAGAACTGAACTAGAACTGAACTAGAACTGAACTAGAACTGAACTAGAACTGAACTAGAACTGAACTAGAACTGAACTAGAGCTGAACTAGAACTGAACTAGAACTGAACTAGAACTGAACTAGAACTGAACTAGAACTGAACTAGAACTGAACTAGAACTGAACTAGAACTGAACTAGAACTGAACTAGAACTGAACTAGAACTGAACTAGAACTGAACTAGAACTGAACTAGAACTGAACTAGAACTGAACTAGAACTGAACTAGAGCTGAACTAGAACTGAATTAGAACTGAACTAGAACTGAATTAGAACTAAATTTAAACAAGAACTGTTCTAAAACGGAGCGAAAACTAAATTTATTTTATTATTTAATGAAATTTCATTAACAATTGCTGTTTTTAGTGTATGTAAAGTAATTTTTTGATATCATTAATAACATTATTTTATAATTTTTTTCATTTACCAGCCAACAGTTTCTTTCTTCCTTTGTATTAATCACACTCCACGAGTGAAGCAGCATCATTATGGAACAATGTAACAACAAAACATTTTTGGCTTTAGGCTTTAGCAAAGATTATAATGGAAATAAATAAAAAAGAGGGAATAAAACGAGAAAAACAGGCGAACTACAACGGGACTTTATTGTACATTATTGTGGCACATTAACACACCCCACCCGCTGAAAGCAGCCGGTATGAAGATTTCACACTAAACAAAAGGAGGAAAACAGACGACGATGGTGTAGAAGTGAAAAATGAAAAAAGGATTTTAATTAAAATTCATCTTCAATTTTAATCAAATCATTCTTGAGGGTGACTAAAGGATGGGGTTGACTGTGAGGGTTTTAGTGGTAATGTTGTGGAGTGTGTGTGTGTGTCAGAGTATTCATTTCTAATTAAGTGCGAAAATCGTTAAGTGTAAAATCAAATCGGGTCTAATTGAAACGAAACCACTACCAATGCTAGTACTCGGCTAGAGACTCCCGCTTCGGTGTAAAGTTTCTTTAAATTTTTCAAGTCTTTAGTTCGCAAAGGCTGTGAGAGTAAGGGATGGCAATGACTGACTTTTCGGTTAAGAGTTGGTATGCTTCTAGTTGTTGTGGCTCAAAATATTTTATGTTTTATGGGTTTATGCTATCTTTGTAAAACGAGTAGACTACTTATAAATTTACATTAACTCAAGTGTGTGAGTTTGGAAAACCTTGTAGCAAATGATTAGTAGCGAGTGGAAGGGAAAATTGGGGCAAGATAAAAGGTGCTGCTGATATTTGCATCTTTCTGTTGATTGAGGTTAAGTGTTGGTAAAACGGTGTCAATTATGTGTAAAAGTTATTGGTCGTGAAAATTATTTAATTGAAGTATAAAAAATATTTTAATTACTTTTTAAACACATTTAAATGACTGTGCGAAAAGTTCATTAGAAAGTTGGAATATACGGGTTTTTGTAGTTATACACAGTTTAGAATAGATATTATTAAAAGACAAATTTCTCCAACTTTTCTAACATTGAAAACTTTCTTAAACAGGATTACGATTTTAAAAAGTAAAATTTTTTTAAAATTATTCCAAAAGGTTCTGGTCCAGTGCAGTTCTAGTTCAGTTCTAGTTCTGTTCTAGATCAGTGCTAGATCAGTTCTAGTTCAGTTCTAGTTTCAGTTCTAGTTCAGTTCTAGTTCAGTTCTAGTTCAGTTCTAGTTCAGTTCTAGTTCAGTTCTAGTTCAGTTCTAGTTCAGTTCTAGTTCAGTTCTAGTTCAGTTCTAGTTCAGTTCTAGTTCAGTTCTAGTTCAGTTCTAGTTCAGTTCTAGTTCAGTTCTAGTTCAGTTCTAGTTCAGTTCTAGTTCAGTTCTAGTTCAGTCTAGTTCAGTTCTAGTTCAGTTCTAGTTCAGTTCTAGTTCAGTTCTAGTTCAGTTCTAGTTCAGTTCTAGTTCAGTTCTAGTTCAGTTCTAGTTCAGTTCTAGTTCAGTTCTAGTTCAGTTCTAGTTCAGTTCTAGTTCAGTTCTAGTTCAGTTCTAGTTGAGTTCTAGTTGAGTTCTAGTTGAGTTCTAGTTGAGTTCTAGTTGAAATCTAGTTGAGTTCTAGTTGAGTTCTAGATCAGTTCTAGTTCAGTTCTAGTTCAGTTCTAGTTCAGTTCTAGTTCAGTTCTAGTTCAGTTCTAGTTCAGTTCTAGTTCAGTTCTAGTTCAGTTCTAGTTTAGTTCTAGTTCAGTTCTAGTTCAGTTCTAGTTCAGTTCTAGTTCAGTTCTAGTTCAGTTCTAGTTCAGTTTCCAAGCAACCCATAAACATTTCTTGTTGGCCAGTGTTAGTGTTTTGAAGCATAACTATAGGACAATGAAATAAATATTAAGGTTTGAAATTTTTACTTTAGAAATTTCAGCGAACGTTATTTTGTTGTGGGCCCATTCAAGTATGTTGTGAATCAAAAGCATTCATTTGCCCGTTTAAGGCATAAATCAAAGACTGAGTTCAATTACAATTGTAACACTTGTTAAAACAAATAAAACAAATGAAAAATACAAAAACAAAAAAAAAAAATACATTTAACAAATAACAAAAAAAGAAACAAAGTTTCCGGGTTAACAACAAACCTGCAAGTAATAAATATGCAACAGAGTCATTAAACCAAATTCAAGTCTTGTATTCGTATTTTGTAAATGCGAGTTTTGTTTTCTTGTGCGATATCTGCACACTTGTAAAGCAGGTGAGTGATTGAGTATACGTTGGATTGATTGTTTGTTTATGTATTTGTTTGAATATCAGTGTATTTAATGGATTCAACAATACTTCAACAGTCACATGATAACAATGCCGTACGATTGAGTGTTTGAAGAGAGTATTTTTTTATTTCAAATGCAATGAATACATTCAACTTTTATGGAATAAATATGTATTTAACACCTGACACTGGTTTGGCGAGGATGATTTTTTTTGAATTATTATTTTAAATTTATTATGTCTGGCTGTGTTGCCTTTGCTTGTAGGTAATGTTTAAGATGTATCGTTATTTTTTGCAAAATATTCTATTGAATATTTATAAAGTTATATGAACGATATTTTATGCAATTTTTCAAAAGAATGAATATTTAATATATGGAACAAATTTGTTTATATTTCAATAAAATCTTAATATCACTTTACAAATACTTTAACAATATAAAACACATACTTTTATGGCATGAATTTCTCGTTTGCACTTTAACACAAAACGATAGCGAAATATTACTAGTTTTTTTTTAATTTTATTTTCTTAATTCTTAAGCTGTTTTTAATTTAATTGTTTAATTATTTTCCGGTTTAACCCAATCCTCTTAAGTTTTCTGCATTACGTTTGTTATCAGTGGTTGTGGTGTCTGGAAAATCATCAGCTCTATCGTTGAAACTCACACCAATGCCGCCTTGTTGGTTTCCTTGTTGGCCGCTGTTAAAGTCTGGCAATGAGTTCTCATTGTCAATGGCAAATCCCCAGGATAATTGTTGTAAAATCATAATTATTAAAATAATTCCATAAAATACACGCATCTTAGTGAAGAAGAAAGATGAGAAAAGTGAATGAAGCGAATTTTAAAGTTGTGAACGTTTTTGTCCGAGAGTTCAGTTCAGGAAGAGGTTGTAATACGTTTTGATTGTTTGTTAAGAAAATTGTTTTGGTTTTTATTGAAAATACATCGACTGGTTTTACATTTTTTTTTTCAGTTTTGTGTAATATATTTACAAATGTTTGACAACTTTTTGTCTCGTCGTCTTGTTTGAGGCTGCTGATGATGTTTTAACAATTTTATGGACATTTTGTTAATAATTATTTAAAAAAAATGCAATTTATTTCTTATTTTAAAACTTAAACTGCAAGATATTATAAAGTTTACCAGTTTTTTTTTGCATTTTAAATAAATTTCTCTCGAACTTCCAAGTTCCCCAAAACAAAGGAAAATAATTCAAGAATTATATTAAAATTAAGTACCAATATAAACATTTCATAATATTTTACTAAACTGCTTAGTAACTTAAAAGTCATCAAGGATTACGTCATTTTCTTTAGAAATTTTCCATTACATTTTTATTTCAGACCACAAATATGCAAATCTTATTTGCGTTAGGTCGGGATTTAGCTGATATTAACAAGAATATTCTTTTTGAGGTTTTATGTTAATATAAGTATGTTAATAAAGGAAAAATTTAATGTAATTGCTTTTTTTTTAAACGACATTATAAATATTCAATATGTAAATGTTATGATGCAATCGAATAATATTCGATGGAATAATCGAAGAATCTTGTATAAGTAATAACACTGATCGACAGATAATTTAACAAGAAAAAATCGTGATAAAAGTTATAACATGGTGCTTTTAAATGCCATAATGTTAAACAAATTTGACCCTTGATCTCATATAATCCCTATTCAGATTTTTATACGTTTGTGGTGATGTTTGTAGAACTCAAAAATATCGGTCATACACTCACCTGAGAATCACTTTCTAAGTCGATTTAGCTATGTCCATCTGTCTGTCTGTCCGTCTGCCTCTCGGTCTGTGTGTCTACGTAAACCTTGCGAGCACGCTATAGTTCGCAATTTTCAAGATTAAATTTGGCACATACTTTTATATTGTTCACCCTTCCCTTTGAAAACACTCAGTACGAGTTTTATTACAAAAAAAAAAAATACCAGTTATAAAACATAAAATCCCCTATTACCAGTCATAAAAAGAAAAAGTACCAAATAAGGTACCATTCCTACATATTTTCATTAACTTAGCACTCTCAATGTTTAATTTTATGTTTCTAGATTTAATATTATAGAGTAATTTAAAGAGTACCTTCTAAAGAATAAAAAAGTACCAAAAAAATTCCATTTTATAGGTTCTCACTTACTCATGTTTCTAGGTTCAATATAATAAAAAATTCAAAAAGTACCTTTTGTCATACAAAAAAGTTCCCTTTTACACAGAGGGAAAAAGAAATATACACGCTTGGTACCAAATTGGCACCAAAGAGTTTGTAATTTTTCAATAACAACCGTTGTCAAAGTATATACATACGTACGACAACACTATGTCGCAACGTTGTCAACATTGCAACAATTCGTTGTCGAAATCTAAATTTTTTACACATACGTTGTCTAAATGTTAACAAACGTGGTAAGTTCACTATTGCAAACAATCCGTTGCCAATAGTGAGCTTACCACGTTTGTTAACATTTAGACAACGTATGTGTAAAAAATTTAGATTTCGACAACGAATTGTTGCAATGTTGACAACGTTGCGACATAGTGTTGTCGTACGTATGTATATACTTTGACAACGGTTGTTATTGAAAAATTACAAACTCTTTGGTGCCAATTTGGTACCAAGCGTGTATATTTCTTTTTCCCTCTGTGTAGAGGATCTCACTAACACCGGACTCTACATGCTAAATTTTATGTTTCCAGGTTTAATATTATAGAAAACTCCAAAAGTACCAGATAACGAAAAAAAAGTACTAAAAATAGTCCTTGAAAAAAGAGTTGTAAATAACATAATATGTAATTATTGAAAATTTTTCCCAACCCTGCTTAAATTCTCAATTTTCAGAGGCTGTCTCGGATTTTTGAACTTATTTCGGTTATTTATGAACCGACATTGCCGATTTAAAATTGGAAACTTCTCGAAAACATGTCTGATAGATTTGTTGAAGATTTGGATACTGAAGATGTCTGAGGTCTTCAGAAAATTGATTTCAACAAACATACAGACGGACTCCGAATCTGCTAAGTATCTATTATAAGCTGCTGAAAACCTTGACCCTTCCGACTACTATTTGTTTTGATCAATGCAGAATTCATTCCCTTCTATACGCTTCAATTCAGAACAGAAACTAGCCGAATTGGCTAGTTAACCCAATCCTCTTAAATTTTCTGCATTACGTTTGTTATCTGTGGTTGTGGTGTCTGGAAAATCATCAGCTCTATCGTTGAAACTCACACCAATGCCGCCTTGTAGGTTTCCTTGTTGGCCGCTAAAGGATCTCGAAAACATGTCTGATAGATTTGTTGAAGATATGGGTACTGAAGATGTCTGAGGTCTTCAGAAAATTGATTTCAACAAGCATTACAAACAGACAGACAGACTCCGAATCCGCTAAGTATCGATTATAAGCTACTGAAAACCTTGACCCTTCCGACTACTATTTGTTTTGATCGATGTAGAATTCATTCCCTGGTTACGCTTTAATTCAGAAAAGAATCTAGCCGAATTGGCTAGTTACGTTCATGGCCTCAAAAGCTGAGCATTTCTTTTGGTGCATCAAATAGTTTTCACCGGTTATATGATGCAAATCGGTGTAAATAAAATAATATATAAAATAACAAGAGTTTTATATACCCAAATCTTCAATAAACGCATCATCAAAGCATGTATTCTATGGGAATATTATGTTTATCTGGAGCTTGAACCAATTTCTTACGAATTTTAAGGGGCGATTCCTTTTTGAAACAAATCTCCACTTTTTATCGTTATACTCAGCGTTTGGAAGGATTTGTTAAAAACACAGTTTGACAAATTTTTAATCTCGAGACCAATTTCGCCACGCCACCTGGGATCTAAGATATCGAGTAAGGTAGTTTTTTGTATGAAAATACTTTTTTTTTTAAATCTATTGTAATTGCGGACAGATATCTTTATGTCAAAATTAAAAATTGATTTTGAGTCAATTAAAATATCCTTAGGTAGGTGTGGATCTATTTATGTTTGTTATAAATAATATTTATAAAACATAATACCCTCCGCACTATAGTTGTGTAGGGTATAAATACTATAAATATATCGAAAACTATGAGTTGACAAGCATTAGGTAATTATATCGCGAATTCAGTCCGGTTTTAGATTTAGAAAAGTATAAATTGGTTTCAGGGTTTCAACATTTTTAACACTTTGTCGGCCTGTGTAATTAAGCACCGATTGTCAAAACATTAGCTAGAGATATTTGCATATTAAAGCTAGTAATGGGTCTTAAAGTTATGTTCTGAAGGGGACTGAGAGTTTTTGGTTCCTATTAAACTTTGTCAAATTTCATCACTGTACTGGTATTTTTAAGGCAGTTATTATTTCAATATGTTACAAACGGAATGACAATATCAAAGTACCACCATCTTTTTTTTTAATGTTGGGTATAATAAATCTTTTAAATACCACTACCCAGATCCGGTTTCCGTCCTCAAAGGGAACAAAGCAAGTTATGTATCAGTAGTATATTACAGCACTTTGTAATATTACTCTCGTTTCTTACAATATTATCGATAAAAGTTCAATGCATTATATTTGTCTGTATGTATGTGTGTGTTTGTATTTTTAAAATCTTTATTAAACAAAAATTCTTCATCTCCTTTAGTCATTATAATGTTGACACTGTTGGTAATGATAATGACGATGATGATGATGTTTGTTATGACTGATGGTGTCTGCTCCGTATCCATTGTCTGTGGCTTACAAGAGTTTTAAAGTGAATACAAATTAATGAGTTTATGATGTGACTGCTATGCCGTCAGTAAGTACTTATGGAAGTAAGTATAAAGGCAGGAAATATGTTTATTCATATTCATTCATTCAATTAAACACTTTCTTCTTCTTCCCTATCAATACTCTTCTAATTTTGATTGATGGTCAAATAATTGTTAGTAATTTATTAGCATATTGGGTTTTGTTCATATATATGTAGATAAGTAGTTAGTCATTTCGAATAATTTGTTGTTAGTGTTGTCGTATGGAAGTTTGATAAATTTGCTGTTGAAAATATAAAAGAGAAAAGGAAGAACTTATATACATATTTTAAAAGGATTAAAATCATTTTGATGTTAGTATTTAGATTAGGTGCAATCCAATAGGTGTAAGTAATATACGTATATGTATGTATATGGATGCAAAATTGAGATAATTTAGCAAGAGGTCCCGTATACTAGGGTACCATCTATTCAGAGAGAGTAAAATATATTAAAATCCATTTGTTCACAATAAAGGCGAAAATTAGGTACTACGACGATCGTGCATGTATAGATAAAGAAACTAGTCCCGAAACTAGGTTGGAAGTAACACTTAAAGGAGAGCTATCAAATACTCCAATTCTGGGTCGATATGCAGACCTTATTGCTTTTGCTGAAGTGTAAATATATATTTACTAATTAACGCTTTAGTAGGTGGACTTCAGTGAATACAAATCAGACATAAAGTTTCTCCGGAATAATGAGGGCGATAAGAAAAAAACCTGCAAGCGGGCATCAAGGATAATTTATGGCAATTCGTTTTCAAACCGAATTCCGACACATATCAGATCGAATAATATAGTCAAATATTAAACCTTATCAATAATTGTAAGAAATTTCATAATTTTAACTAGTTGCCATAGATATTCATTAACCATTGTAAAGAATCTGCAATAGCCACATCGACCGAAGTAAGTTTTACGAGACTTAACATTTCTCTTATTTAATATAAGCTTCCACTTCGTTATAAATTTTTTTTAACATCATTTCATTTTATTTGTAGTAATTTTTCTTATTTATTGTTTTTTATTTTTGTCAGAGGTTACTTCATGTTCTTATTTCGATAAATCCAGATTAATTCATTGTTTTTGTTGTTATTTTAACTAGTATAACTGTTGATTGGTGTTGTTTTTATTGTTCGTTAGTTGTTATAATGCTCTTTTCTCGTATATTCGTACCCATAGCTCAACCCGGGCATGGAAAATTCAATACTTTAGAACTTTTTCATTTTGATATATACCGCGGTCTATAGTCTAGTCCAAAGTTTAGTTTATAGTCTAGTCTATAGTCTAGTCTATAGTCTAGTCTATAGTCTAGTCAATAGTCTAGTCTACAGTCTAGTCTATAGTCTAGTCTATAGTCTAGTCTATAGTCTAGTCTATATAGTCTAGTCTATAGTCTAGTCTATAGTCTAGTCTATAGTCTAGTCTATAGTCTAGTCTATAGTCTAGTCTGGTCTATAGTCTAGTCTATAGTCTAGTCTATAGTCTAGTCTATAGTCTAGTCTATAGTCTAGTCTATAGTCTAGTCTATAGTCTAGTCTATAGTCTAGTCTATAGTCTAGTCTATAGTCTAGTCTATAGTCTAGTCTATAGTCTAGTCTATAGTCTAGTCTATAGTCTAGTCTATAGTCTAGTCTATAGTCTAGTCTATAGTCTAGTCTATAGTCTAGTCTATAGTCTAGTCTATAGTCTAGTCTATAGTCTAGTCTATAGTCTAGTCTATAGTCTAGTCTATAGTCTAGTCTATAGTCTAGTCTATAGTCTAGTCTATAGTCTAGTCTATAGTCTAGTCTATAGTCTAGTCTATAGTCTAGTCTATAGTCTAGTCTATAGTCTAGTCTATAGTCTAGTCTATAGTCTAGTCTATAGTCTAGTCCAGCGGTTCCCACCGTTTTTTACTTCGCGGACCCCTTGAGGAATTTATTTAATTTCACGGACCCCCATACATATTTTGATATCTTATTGTTATAAATAACACTGTGATACAAAAGTGAAGAAAAATAAAATGCAGGCGTTCTCATATACCAATTCTATTTCGTTATAGTCCATAGAGTACGAATATATTTTTAGTTTTCCCCTATCACTTCGTTAACTTACTTTTTAAGAGCAAAAGATGCGAAAAAGAGCCATTTTTGAAGTTTTAAATTTGAAAAATCATAAGTTTAGTAGTAGTTTTCATCCGATTTTCAAATCCGATATTTTTTTTAATGATACAAGTGTTGCCGTTTAAGTAAAGAAACTCACACTTTTTTAAAAAAATTTCATTTTCATCATGCTCTACTTTGACCTTGAGGCAGTGAGTTCATCTTTTATTACTTTCCTGAAGAATCACATAAAGGAAGGTTTCTAAAACTTGTTATTTCATAAAAATCTATGAAAAACTGGATGATTTATGCCAATTTTTCTAATAGCATGTTCCTCGAATTTTTGGTTTTCTCCATACAAATTAATTTTTGTATAAAAATGTTTATAAACATTTTTTAAACTTGTTACAAAGAAAACCAGAAACATGAACGTTTTTGTATGGAAGAAATATGCTATATTTTTATAAAACTTAGCACAACTCATAACCTTTTTCATCGATTATCATAAATTGACCATCATTGGAAACCCAACTTAATGTGCCTTTTTTCAAATGTAATAAAAGCTAAAGTTACTGCTTCATGGCCAACGTAGAGCAGTATGAAAATTAAAAATTGTGAAAAAAATGTGAGTTTTTTTACTTAAAAGGCCGTAACCAAGACATTAATCATAAATTTTGGATTTATTTTTTTGGGTTGAAAGACAACACTTGTATCTTTAAAACAAAATATCCAATTTGAAAATCGGTTGCAAACTACCATAAATATATTTTTTTAAAGTTAAAACTTCAAAAATAGCTCTTTTTCACATCTTTTGCTCTTAAAAAGGAACTAAACGAAGTGATCGGGAAAAATTAAAAATATATTCCTACTCTATGGACTATAACGAAATGGAATTGGTATATGAGAACCCCTGCATTTTTTTGCTGTATCACTGTGTAATTGTTCGTCCGAAAATTGTCTTAGTCCTGGTCCATAAACCCTATAAAATATTCCCGTACATTGAGATCGGAGATGTTTTCAATTGCATGGTTTTAAATATAGAATGACTTCTAACATGATGTTTAATTTTATGATCGTGAGAGCTTTCATGTTCATTTCTCGTCAAGGTATAGAAAAGGTTTCTTTATCAAGTATTGTCGACATGTGCTTAAAGAGTCATGTTTCTAAATTTTTTTGCGATTGCATAGGAGTGAGCTGAGTATGTAAGCTAAGTTTTCGAGAAAATATGTGAAAGTTAGACTTCTTCGATGTTGTTGCGGAATGCGTTACCCACATAAAATATGACCTGAACTCTTTGCGAATGTACTGTGAATTTGGATCTTAATTTTGAATTTTAAAATACCTACGAATTATTTTACTGCGTGGTTTTGACTATTTACGCAAAACGCTATGAATTTTCTGATGTTGATTTAATAATATTGGACAACAAAATGAAGTTAAAATCTGTGTATCACGTCGGAATGGAATATTTATATTTAAAATTAACTAGATTAACACTTTTGCTTACAATTTAAAAAAATATTATGAAATGTGACCTAACCTGGGATACCAGTATCAGTATTTAATTCTAAGGCAAATCATTATCCGTCTGCTATAAAAACATTTATTTCGATACATATACATTTATAAAAATTACAAATCACGTAATACTTTACTTTATAAAAGTGAAACAATAAATTTGTAAGGCCTAGCTTCATCCTGATAAACGACCGAAACAATAAAATTCAAAGAGTCACCAACAAATCTGGGATTATTGAATAAAAATTGTGTATTTTAGTATTTATGACAAATTTGGAGATATTTTTAATATTTTCTAACATATAGATAATATTTTTATTCATGATTTTTTTCGTTCGTCTTCGCGGACCCCCTAGGATTTGCTACGGACCACTAGGGTCCGCGGACCCCCTTTTGGGAACCGTTGGTCTAGTCTATAGTCTAGTCTCTAGTCTAGTCTAGAGTCTAGTCTATAGTCTAGTCTATAGTCTAGTCTATAGTCTAGTCTATAGTCTAGTCTATAGTCTAGTCTATAGTCTAGTCTATAGTCTAGTCTATAGTCTAGTCTATAGTCTTGTCTATAGTCTAGTATATAGTCTAGTCTATAGTCTAGTCTATTAGTCTACCTAGTCTAATAGTTTCGATATCTATAGTCTAGTCTATAGTCTAGTCTATAGTCTAGTCTATAGTCTAGTCTATAGTCTAGTCTATAGTCTAGTCTATAGTCTAGTCTATAGTCTAGTCTATAGTCTAGTCGATAGTCTAGCTATAGTCTAGTCTATAGTCTAGGTCTATAGGTCTAGTCTATAGTCTAGTCTATAGTCTAGTCTATAGTCTAGTCTATAGTCTAGTCTATAGTCTAGTCTATAGTCTAGTCTATAGTCCTAGTCTATCGTCCTAGTTATCTATAGTCTAGTCTATAGTCTAGTCTATAGTCTAGTCTATAGTCCTAGTCTATAGTCTAGTTATAGTCCTAGTCTATAGTCTAGTCTAGTCTATAGTCTAGTCTATAGTCTAGTCTATAGTCTAGTCTATAGTCTAGTCTATAGTCTAGTCTATAGTCTAGTCTATAGTCTAGTCTATAGTCTAGTCTATAGTCTAGTCTATAGTCTAGTCTATAGTCTAGTCTATAGTCTAGTCTATAGTCTAGTCTATAGTCTAGTCTATAGTCTAGTCTAGTCTATAGTCTAGTCTATAGTCTAGTCTATAGTCTAGTCTATAGTCTAGTCTATAGTCTAGTCTATAGTCTAGTCTATAGTCTAGTCTATAGTCTAGTCTATAGTCTAGTCTATAGTCTAGTCTATAGTCTAGTCTATAGTCTAGTCTATAGTCTAGTCTATAGTCTAGTCTATAGTCTAGTCTATAGTCTAGTCTATAGTCTAGTCTATAGTCTAGTCTATAGTCTAGTCTATAGTCTAGTCTATAGTCTAGTCTATAGTCTAGTCTATAGTCTAGTCTATAGTCTAGTCTATAGTCTAGTCTATAGTCTAGTCTTAGTCTAGTCTATAGTCTAGTCTATAGTCTAGTCTATAGTCTAGTCTATAGTCTAGTCTATAGTCTAGTCTATAGTCTAGTCTATAGTCTAGTCTATAGTCTAGTCTATAGTCTAGTCTATAGTCTAGTCTATGTCTAGTCTATAGTCTAGTCTATAGTCTAGTCTATAGTCTAGTCTATAGTCTAGTCTATAGTCTAGTCTATAGTCTAGTCTATAGTCTAGTCTATAGTCTAGTCTATAGTCTAGTCTATAGTCTAGTCTATAGTCTAGTCTATAGTCTAGTCTATAGTCTAGTCTATAGTCTAGTCTATAGTCTAGTCTATAGTCTAGTCTATAGTCTAGTCTATAGTCTAGTCTATAGTCTAGTCTATAGTCTAGTCTATAGTCTAGTCTATAGTCTAGTCTATAGTCTAGTCTATAGTCTAGTCTATAGTCTAGTCTATAGTCTAGTCTATAGTCTAGTCTATAGTCTAGTCTATAGTCTAGTCTATAGTCTAGTCTATAGTCTAGTCTATAGTCTAGTCTATAGTCTAGTCTATAGTCTAGTCTATAGTCCTAGTCTATAGTCTAGTCTATAGTCTAGTCTATAGTCTAGTCTATAGTCTAGTCTATAGTCTAGTCTATAGTCTAGTCTATAGTCTAGTCTATAGTCTAGTCTATAGGTCTAGTCTATAGTCTAGTCTATAGTCTAGTCTATAGTCTAGTCTATAGTCTAGTCTATAGTCTAGGCTATAGTCTAGTCTATAGTCTAGTCTATAGTCTAGTCTATAGTCTAGTCTATAGTCTAGTCTATAGTCTAGTCTATAGTCTAGTCTATAGTCTAGTCTATAGGTCTAGTCTATAGTCTAGTCTATAGTCTAGTCTATAGTCTAGTCTATAGTCTAGTCTATAGTCTAGTCTATAGTCTAGTCTATAGTCTAGTCTATAGTCTAGTCTATAGTCTAGTCTATAGTCTAGTCTATAGTCTAGTCTATAGTCTAGTCTATAGTCTAGTCTATAGTCTAGTCTATAGTCTAGTCTATAGTCTAGTCTATAGTCTAGTCTATAGTCTAGTCTATAGTCTAGTCTATAGTCTAGTCTTAGTCTAGTCTATAGTCTAGTCTATAGTCTAGTCTATAGTCTAGTTTCTAGTCTAGTCTATAGTCTAGTCTATAGTCTAGTCTATAGTCTAGTCTATAGTCTAGTCTATAGTCTAGTCTATAGTCTAGTCTATGTCTAGTCTATAGTCTAGTCTATAGTCTAGTCTATAGTCTAGTCTATAGTCTAGTCTATAGTCTAGTCTATAGTCTAGTCTATAGTCTAGTCTATAGTCTAGTCTATAGTCTAGTCTAGTCTAGTCTA
Organism: Lucilia sericata; assembly: GCF_015586225.1. Taxonomy (NCBI): domain Eukaryota; kingdom Metazoa; phylum Arthropoda; class Insecta; order Diptera; family Calliphoridae; genus Lucilia; species Lucilia sericata. The sequence continues at coordinate 49,118 of NW_023994502.1, forward strand.
CAGTCTAGTCTATAGTCTAGTCTATAGTCTAGTCTATAGTCTAGTCTATAGTCTAGTCTATAGTCTAGTCTATAGTCTAGTTATAGTCTAGTCTATAGTCTAGTCTATAGTCTAGTCTATAGTCTAGTCTATAGTCTAGTCTATAGTCTAGTCTATAGTCTAGTCTATAGTCTAGTCTATAGTCTAGTCTATAGTCTAGTCTATAGTCTAGTCTATAGTCTAGTCTATAGTCTAGTCTATAGTCTAGTCTATAGTCTAGTCTATAGTCTAGTCTATAGTCTAGTCTATAGTCTAGTCTACAGTCTAGTCTACAGTCTAGTCTATAGTCTAGTCTATAGTCTAGTCTATAGTCTAGTCTATAGTCTAGTCTATAGTCTAGTCTATAGTCTAGTCTATAGTCTAGTCTATAGTCTAGTTATAGTCTAGTCTATAGTCTAGTCTATAGTCTAGTCTATAGTCTAGTCTATAGTCTAGTCTATAGTCTAGTCTATAGTCTAGTCTATAGTCTAGTCTATAGTCTAGTCTATAGTCTAGTCTATATCTAGTCTATAGTCTAGTCTATAGTCTAGTCTATAGTTCAGTGTATTGTTTCTGTTATAAGTTAGTAATATTTCGAAATTTAAATTTTCCATGCCTGGCTCAACCTATAGTTTTAATATCCATTGTCAGACAAATTGTTGTAGGATTGATTTTGTCATTGTGTTTGTAACACCATTGAATAGGAACTTCTTTCGAAAATTATCGTTAATTGATTTTGGAATACAATTAGAGAACAATGAGAAATAAAGGCTGATCTTTTATAGGACACAATATCAGGCAAGAAAATTCTTGGTATACAACTAAACGAAAGTTCATCCAAAACATTATTGACACGATTAGGTCTAATGTAATTATTTATATTTTTCAGAAGGGTATCTAGGATTCATCATCGCCGATGGTAACATTTTCATTTGCCGTCATCGTTGTACTCATGTAAAATGGCACAAATGTATTTGGTTACGTAGCAATTTTTTCCCATTGTTGTTAATTCAAAAATCCAATTAAATTTAATTCGTCTTGTATAGTTGTATCTGACTGTCTGTGTGAGTGTGACGTTGTCCAATGGCTTAAATACTTAAATGTCTGTGGGCAAGTGTGAGGGTTTACAAAAAAAAAATTAACGAAAAAAATTAAGAACCTTAACTGGCAAATGGATGTCACGATTCTAAGTGAATGTGAAAGTGTTAACATAACCATTTCCTATTAAAATGGATGTATTTTAATAAGATATGAAATTTCAAAACTGCTATTTATGCATTTTAAAACCCACCAATCAATAAAACGTTTATTACAGCTTATTTAAATTTTTTAAATGAACAAATCGTCAAATAGTGTTGGAATATGCGAATTTTATGTTATTTTTAAAGTAAAAAAATTGGTTTTTCGCAAAAAACTTTACAATAATAAAGTAGTCACCTCTCTGCTACTGGCAATACATCAACAGTAAACTTCTTTAAAAACATTTATTTTCCAAACTATACTTTTAGGCGTTAAAGTTTTTCAAAACATTGTTTTCATAGTTTCTTGGTTACTGCGGTTTTTAAGAATAAATACTTTTCGTTTAAATAAAAGTGCAGGAAAAAAACATGAACCTAACACCTAAATTTAACTCAAGGAAGTAAGTAACAGCAACAATAACAAATTGAGAAATATACATGCATTAGAAAGAAAATAGTAAAACAACGATAGAAAAAAAGAAATACTGTAAAACAAACCGCTTTGAATAGCAAGTCCATAAAAGCACTTACATACATATTACATTAAGGTGGTCCTATTTTTAGAGAAAGCATTCGGTAAAATAACTAACTAACTAACTAACTAACTAACTAACTAACTAACTAACTAACTAACTAACTAACTAACTAACTAACTAACTAACTAACTAACTAACTAACTAACTAACTAACTAACTAACTAACTAACTAACTAACTAACTAACTAACTAACTAACTAACTAACTAACTAACTAACTAACTAACTAACTAACTAACTAACTAACTAACTAACTAACTAACTAACTAACTAACTAACTAACTAACTACTAACTACTAACTAACTAACTAACTAACTAACTAACTAACTAACTAACTAACTAACTACTACTAACTAACTAACTAACTAACTAACTAACTAACTAACTAACTAACTAACTAACTAACTAACTAACTAACTAACTAACTAACTACTAACTAACTAACTAACTAACTAACTAACTAACTAACTAACTAACTAACTAACTAACTAACTAACTAACTAACTAACTAACTAACTACTAACTAACTAACTAACTAACTAACTAACTACTAACTAACTAACTAACTAACTAACTAACTACTAACTAACTAACTAACTAACTAATACTAACTAACTAACTAACTAACTAACTAACTAACTAACTAACTAACTAACTAACTAACTAACTAACTAACTACTAACTAACTAACTAACTAACTACTAACTAACTAACTAACTAACTAACTAACTAACTAACTAACTAACTAACTAACTACTAACTAACTACTAACTAACTAACTAACTAACTAACTAACTACTAACTAACTAACTAACTAACTAACTAACTAACTAACTAACTAACTAACTAACTACTAACTAACTAACTAACTACTAACTAACTAACTAACTAACTAACTAACTAACTAACTAACTAACTAACTAACTAACTACTAACTAACTAACTAACTACTAACTACTACTAACTAACTAACTAACTAACTAACTAACTAACTAACTAACTAACTAACTAACTACTACTACTACTAACTAACTAACTACTACTAACTAACTAACTAACTAACTAACTACTAACTAACTAACTAACTAACTACTACTAACTAACTAACTAACTAACTAACTAACTAACTAACTAACTACTAACTAACTACTAACTACTAACTAACTAACTAACTAACTACTAACTAACTAACTAACTAACTAACTAACTAACTAACTAACTACTAACTAACTAACTAACTAACTAACTAACTAACTAACTAACTAACTAACTAACTAACTACTAACTAACTAACTAACTAACTAACTAAACTACTAACTAACTAACTAACTAACTAACTACTACTAACTAACTACTAACTAACTAACTAACTAACTAACTAACTAACTAACTAACTAACTAACTAACTAACTAACTAACTAACTAACTACTAACTAACTAACTAACTAACTAACTAACTAACTAACTAACTAACTAACTAACTAACTAACTACTAACTAACTAACGAACTACTAACTAACTAACTAACTAACTAACTAACTAACTACTAACTAACTAACTAACTAACTAACAACTAACTAACTACTAACTAACTACTAACTAACACTAACTACTAACTACTTAACTAACTAACTACTAACTAACTAACTAACTAACTAACTAACTAACTAACTAACTAACTAACTAACTAACTAACTAACTAACTAACTAACTAACTACTAACTAACTAACTACTAACTACCTACTAACTAACTAACTAACTAACTAACTAACTAACTAACTAACTAACTAACTAACTAACTAACTAACTAACTAACTAACTAACTAACTAACTACTAACTACTAACTAACTAACTAACTACTAACTAACTAACTAACTAACTAACTAACTAACTAACTACTAACTAACTACCTAACTAACTAACTAACTAACTACTAACTAACTAACTAACTAACTAACTAACTAACTAACTAACTAACTAACTAACTAACTAACTAACTAACTAACTACTAACTACTAACTAACTACTAACTAACTAACTAACTAACTAACTAACTACCTAACTAACTACTAACTAACTAACTAACTAACTAACTAACTACTAACTAACTAACTAACTAACTACTACTAACTAACTAACTAACTACCTAACTAACTAACTAACTAACTAACTAACTAACTAACTAACTAACTACTACTAACTACTAACTAACTAACTAACTAACTAACTAACTAACTAACTAACTAACTACTCTAACTAACTAACTACTAACTAACTAACTAACTAACTAACTAACTAACTAACTAACTAACTAACTAACTAACTAACTACTAACTAACTAACTAACTAACTGACTAACTAACCAACTAACTAACTAACTAACCAACTAACTAACTAACTAACTAACTAACTAACTACTACTAACTACTAACTAACTAACTAACTAACTAACTAACTACTAACTAACTAACAACTAACTAACTAACTAACTAACTAACTAACTACTAACTAACTAACTAACTAACTAACTAACTAACTAACTAACTAACTAACTAACTAACTACTAACTAACTAACTCATTTTCGTAGAATTTCGGCTATTGGTATTTTTTGTGACCATCCTAATATAGCAATAGAAATAACAAATAAATTTCGAGAGAAAAAAATCTGATGCAATTTGCTGCTGATGAAAATAAATTCACGTCATCAACATTTTCTTGCGGAAAACAAACAAACGAAAGAACGCAAGAAGGAATGAGAGAGAAAATCAGATAAAGGTTTCTTTTATATTCCTCTAGATCGAACGTTTTGTACTCTACAGAATCTAAACATCGTCTATTTTGAACATATTAAAACTCAAATCATCATTCATTAGAAGTCGAAAAAATTAAAGCAATAAAAAATTTACATATAAGATTTTGTGAAAAAGCTTTAAACTTCCTAAGAGCCGTATTCTTGCTGTCTAAAGCTACTACATAATGGCTTTAAAAATTTAAGAATTTTCTAATACTCTACCACAATTCAAAGGCAGACAACTACACAAAAATCGTGGAAAACAAAACAAACAACAGATAAAGACAGACAAATACATAGACAGACATCAGCAATGCAATCCTTTATATGTTTTTTTGCTTGTGTTATTCTTTCATTCATTCATTCAACTATTATTGCTTTAAAATTCACAACTATGTTCATTATTTTTATCTATTACTATGAATGTGAAAAACAATTCCTTCTTCATTGTATGCATGTTGATATATGTATATTGTTATTTTTTTCTTGTTGTTCTCATAGTTTCAGGACGTATAATGCTAAATATTGTAAAATATAGAAATCTAGGCATATAGCAAGTTATTGTGCTGCTGACTGACATAAATTTTTAATAAAAAGAAAATTTCATGGAACATTTTCTATAATAAGAAAATTTCTATCAAAAGAAAATATTATCGAAAAATTTCTATCAAAAGAAAATTTTATCGAAAAGTTTTTATAAAAAAAAAATTTTCTATAAAAAGAAAATTTTATCAAAATTTTATCGAAAATTTTCTTTAAAAAGGAAAAGAATTTTCTTTAAAAAGAAAAAGAATTTTCTTTAAAAAGAAAATTTTATCGAAAATTTTCTATAAAAAGAAAATTTTATCGAAAATTTTCTATAAAAGGAAATTTTATCGAAAATTTTCTATAAAAATGAAAATTTTATCGAAAATTTTCTATAAAAAAAATTTTATCTCAAATTTTCTATAAAAAGAAATTTTTATCGAAATAAAAAGAAAATTTTATCGAAAATTTTCTATAAAAAAGGAAATTTTATCGAAAATTTTCTATAAAAAAGGAAATTTTATCGAAAATTTTCTATAAAAAGGAAATTTTATCGAAAATTTTCTATAAAAGGAAATTTTATAAAAATTTTCTATAAAAGGAAATTTTATCGAAAATTTTCTATAAAAAGAAAATTTTATCGAAAATTTTCTATAAAAAGAAAATTTTATCGAAAATTTTCAATAAAAAGAAAATTTTATCGAAAATTTTCTATAAAAAGAAAATTTTATCGAAAATTTTCTATAAAAAGAAAATTTTATCGAAAATTTTCTATAAAAAGAAAATTTTATCGAAAATTTTCTATAAAAATTTTATCGAAAATTTTCTATAAAAAGAAAATTTTATCGAAAATTTTCTATAAAAAAGAAAATTTTATCGAAAATTTTCTATAAAATAGAAAATTTTATCGAAAATTTTCTATAAAAAAGGAAATTTTATCGAAAATTTTCTATAAAAAGAAAATTTTATCGAAAATTTTCTATAAAAAGAAAATTTTATCGAAAATTTTCTATAAAAAGAAAATTTTATCGAAAATTTTCTATAAAAAAGAAAATTTTATCGAAAATTTTCTATGAAAGGAAAATTTTATCGAAAATCTTCTATTAAAAGAAAATTTAATCGAAAATTTACTGTAAAAAAGAAAATTTTATCGAAAATTTTCTATAAAAGGAACATTTTATCGAAAATTTTCTAAAAAAGTAAAATTTCATCGATAACTTTGTATAAAAAGAAAATTTATCGAAAATTTTCAAAATTTTCTATAAAAAGAAAATTTTATCAAAAATTATCACAAATTTTCTATAAAAAAGAAAATTTTATCGAGAATTTTCTATAAAAAAGAAAATTTTATCGAGAATTTTCTATAAAAAGAAAATTTTATCGAAATCAAATAAAATTTTATCGAAAATTTTCTATAAAACTAAAATTTTATGGAAAATTTTATATAAAATCAAAAAAAGAAAATTTTATCGAAAATTTTCGAAAAAAAGAAGAAATTTTATCGATAATTTTCGAAAAAAATACAATTTTATCGAAAATTATCTAAATAAAAAAAATTTTATGGAAAATTATCTAAAAAAATTAAAATTTTATCGAAAATTAAAAAAAAAAATTGTATCGAAAATTTTCTTAACAAAAGAAAATTTTATCAAAAATTTTCTATAAAAAGAAAATTTCATCGAAAATTCTCTATAAAAAGAAAATTTCATCGACATTTGTCTATAAGAAGAGGATTTTAACTAAATTTAACGAAATTTTTCTATGAAAAGTATATTTATCGAAAATTTTCTCTAAAAGGAAAATTTATCCAAAATTATTATCAAATATTTTCTACAAAAAGAAAATGATATTGAGAATTTTTAATAAAAAGGGTTTTTTGTCTAAAATCAGGAGAATACAAAAAAGAAAGGAAAATATATATAAAGTCTGTGTAAGTTTGTATGTATGTGTGAGCACAAAAACACTTGAAATTAAACTACAGCTTTAATATTTATGGTTGTAAATTGTATCAGCCATAAACGATGGAAGATTAGAAAGGATTTTTTTTATTTACTCAAATTGTATGGTATTAAGGGCATTACTAGAGTTTATTTAAACTCTATCTCTTAATCTTATAAGATATTTTTACGATTAGCCTCGTAAAATCTAAATGAATATGTATGCATGTATGAAGTATGTATTGTGTTTCCCTTTCATATGCATGTTTTTTTGTATAAATACATATGTATGTATGTATGTATGTATGTATGTATGTGTGTAATGCAATCAGCGGAATTGTAACTTAGCGGAAAAGGATGTAAGGCCTCGTATACTTCTTCTTTAACTTCTTCTACAAAGTTCTTTCCTGGGTGAGCTGCAGTTGTTTTTAGTTCAAAAGTAAGTCCTGTTTTTACAAATTGTAGTACTTTACTTTGTAGCACTTTTTAGTAAAAAACTCTACATTTCTATTGCATACATACGTATGCATTTAAAATAGTAAGACAAACCAAAAAGACATTTGTAAAAACGTATTCGCTAAATTAATGACTTTTGTAACAATTACAACATAATAACAAAACATACCATTCTTCACTTACTTATTTTTCACTATTTTTTTCTCATTTCATTTTTTAATTGGAATTGTTTTGCGGAAAGGTACAAACCTACATGTGTATTAATCTTAAGCATTTTCCCTAATATAAATTATAGTGATAATTATAGATAAATACAGTTATGAAATTTAACTATTTTTATAAAAAGGTAGTATTTAATTTTGCAATTTTTCAGTAGAAAAAAAAAAAAATATTAAATTGTCTCTTTTTATCGAAAATTTTCTGTGAAAAGAGAAATTCTTTCTCTTTTTATAGAAATTTTTCGATAAATTTTCCCTTTTTATAGAAAATTTTCGATAAATTTTCTCTTTTTATAGAAAATTTTCGATGAAACTTTCTTTTTTTATTGAAAATTTTCGATGAAATTTTCTTTTTTTATTGAAAATTTTCGATGAAATTTTCTATTGTTATTGAAAATTTTCGATGAAATTTTTCTTTTTATAGAAAATTTTAATTTTCCTTTTTATAGAAAATGTTCGATAAATTTTCTCTTTTAATAGAAAGTTTTCGATAAATTTTCTTTTTATATAAAATTTTCGATAAATTTTCTTTTATAGAAAATTTTCGATAACAGTTTTCTTTTTATGAAAAATTTTCGATAACAGTTTCTTTTTATGGAAAATTTTCGATAACAGTTTTTTTTTATGGAAAATTTTCGATAAATTTCTTTTTTTCGAAAATTTTCGATAAATTTTCTCTTTTTATTAAAAATTTTCGATAAATTTACTTTTTTTATTGAAAATTTTCGATGAAATTTTCTATAACTATTAAAAATTTTCGATGAAAGTTTCTTTTTATAGAAAATTTATGATGAAATTTTCTTTTAATAAAAAATTTTTCATAAAATTTTCTTTTTTTAGAAAATTTTAATTTTTCTTTTTATAGAAAATGTTCGATAAATTTTCTTTTTTAATAGAAAGTTTTCGATAAATTTTCTTTTTATAGAAAATTTTCAATAAATCTTTCCTTTTTGTAGAAAATTTTCGATAAATTTTCTCTTTTTATAAAAAATTTTCGATAAATTTTCTCTTTTTATAGAAAATTTTCGATAAATTTTCCCTTTTTATAGAAAATTTTCGATAAACTTTCCCTTTTTAAAGAAATTTTTCGATGAAATTTTCTTTTTATAGAAAATTTTCGATGAAAGTTTCTTTTTATAGAATATTTTCGATAAAATTTTCTTTTTATAGAAAATTTTTGATAAATTTTCTTTTTGTGAAAAATTTTCGATAAATTTTCTTTTTGTGAAAAATTTTCGATAAATTTTTCTTTTTATAAAATATTTTCGATAAAATTTTCTTTTTATAGAAAATTTTCGATAAAACGTTCTTTTTATAGAAAATTTTCGTTAAAATTTTCATTTTATAGAAAATTTTCGTTGAAATTTTCATTTTATAAAAAATTTTCGATAAAATTTTCATTTTATAGAAAATTTACGATAAAATTTTTATTTTATAGAAAATTTTCGTTGAAATTTTAATTTTATAGAAATTTTTTGATAAAATTTTCTTTTTATAGAAAGTTTTCCATAAATTTTCCTGTATTTATAAAATATTGTCTGGAAAGTCTCTCCTTAAAGATAGGGCAGCTTTAAGCTAAATTTGAGTTCATTTGTATTTTCCAGCTTTTCCTCTGAAATTCTTACAAATCAGACTTTTCGTGGTTTTGCAAATATTTTGCATTAAAATTAAGCAAATACATTACAAAAAAACTTTATCTAGATTTAGTATAAACAGTTTCATTTCAAATTCAACAACAAACGTTAAAAAAACATAAGTAGCCATAATTCTTGTTAATTTATTGTAAAGGTCTCTTTTTATTTGAAATTTAACGAAATAAACGGAACAACACCATCAGCCCACAAAGCAAGGAGTAAGGATAATGACAAAAAAAAAACAACAGCAACAATACACACTTGTATTTGTTTGCATAAATTCAACTATGTATAAAAAGAAACAAAAACACAAAAACAAACTTCATTTAATATTCTCTTAGTTATTTCTACAGTTTTCTTTTTTCATCTTTTTTCTTTGTTTGGTTTTGCTGCTTGTTTTCGGTAATAAAACAAAACAAAAATTTGCATTTCCTATTTATACACAGGCACCGGAAGTAACTTTTTGTATTTGATGTATGAGTTTGTGTGTGTGTGTTTGTATGAATGCTTATTTGTATGTATTTATTATACATGCAGTGTATTGAGGCAACAATATAACAACCAAACAGCAAAAACAACAACAATAAAATTTGATAAACGTTTTCAATGTAACATTTCTAACAGCCACTTGGTGTAATTACATTTGTTGTTGCGGATGTTAAACATTATGGGAGAGAAAAAACAGGAATTGTCTGTGAAGAAAAACTTCTCATTAGATTAACAACGATATAGGAATACTCTACCTGAATCAGGTATTAATTCACCCAAATAGCATTGGTTTCATAGCCACAGAACTACCTAGGAGCCAAAGCTCGACTAAAATATTGAAAGTTTTGGTTTGATCACTTGAATCTCTTGAAAGTTCGTAACACTATGTCCCTTTTTAAGTGTAGAATTGACATTGATGCAGAAAATTTTAAACAAAACTGTAGGTATTTTGAAAATTTAGTGAAGAATTTACAAAAATATGAAGATAGTGAAAATTTAATATATTTATATTCCTACAATTTACCATAATGTACAAATGTTAGAATGTAGGGTGTTTAGGTACAAATAAAACAATATGCATATTTAATATAAAGAAGTACTTAAATGATATTGTATGGAAATGAAGGTATTTAAACAAATTAAAAAAGTAGTAGCAAATAAAAGTGTTAAATCTTTACTACATATATGAAATAAGTTCTGTTAGGAATTTTGAATTAATTAACTTTAACTAATAAGTTTCATGGTATGCCTCTTGTAGATTTGTAGTTAGTATTCTAAACAGTAAAATGTTAGAATTAGAAATGTCATCTAATACCGAAGTTTATACTTTGTGTTCTTATTTCATTACTTTAAATTTTAACTTTTATTTGTTAACGAATCAATTCTTTTACACATATTCTTTTTAGTATTTTACCATAAACCCGTATAGAAACTTTATTTGTAAGAGTTTATATTACTCGTATACTGTAAATATTTATGGGTCAATAGCACGCATTTAGAACTAAATATATTTGTAAAGGTATACTAGGGTGCCTCTTATACCTAATACCAAACAAAATTCTAGGTTTATAGATTTGGTCAATTCGTTGGCAACACATGAACATAATGGTTGTAGAACAACATACTCTCTTTCTTCATAAAGATAGAACCACCAATGTCCGCTTGGACTATAGTCAAGACTATACTATGGTCCAGAATATAGACTAGTATATATGTATGTAGACCAGTACTTAGACGATACTTTATTCCACACTCTTGTCTATAGTACTGAGTAGACTATCGATAAGACTACAGACAGGGCTGGATCATAGTTTAGACTAGGATGAAGTCTAGACCACAGACTAGACTATATTCCAGACTAAAACCAACACTACAAAGCAGACTATATACTGCACTATTGACTAGACTATAGACTAGACTATTGACTAAGCTATAGACTAGATTATAGACTGGACTATAGACTTGACCATGGACTAGAATATAGACTATAGACTATACTATAGACTAGACTGTAGACTAGACTAGACCTATAGACAAATCTATAGACTAGACTATAGACTAGACTATAGACTAGACTATAGACTAGACTATAGACTAGACCTATAGACTAGACTATAGACTAGACTATAGACTAGACTATAGACTAGACTATAGACTAGGACTATAGACTAAACTATAGACTAGACTATAGACTAGACTATAGACTAGACTATAGACTAGACTATAGACTAGACTATAGACTAGACTATAGACTAGACTATAGACTAGACTATAGACTAGACTATAGACTAGACTATAGACTAGACTATAGACTAGACTATAGACTAGACTATAGACCAGACTATAGACTAGACTATAGACTAGACTATAGACTAAGACTATAGACTAGACTATATACTAGACTATAGACTAGACTATAGACTAGACTATAGACTAGACTATAGACTAGACTACTAGACTAGACTAGACTATAGACTAGACTATAGACTAGACTATAGACTAGACTATAGACTAGACTATAGACTAGACTATAGACTAGACTATAGACTAGACTATAGACTAGACTATAGACTATAGACTAGACTATGAGACTATAGACTAGACTATAGACTAGACTATAGACTAGACTATAGACTAGACTATAGACTAGACTATAGACTAGACTATAGACTAGACTATAGACTAGACTATAGACTAGACTATAGACTAGACTTAGACTAGACTATAGACTAGACTATAGACTAGACTATAGACTAGACTATAGACTAGACTATAGACTAGACTATAGACTAGACTATAGACTAGACTATAGACTAGACTATAGACTAGACTATAGACTAGACTATAGACTAGACTATAGACTAGACTATAGACTAGACTATAGACTAGACTATAGACTAGACTATAGACTAGACTATAGACTAGACTATAGACTAGACTATAGACTAGACTATGGACTAGACTATAGACTAGACTATAGACTAGACTATAGACTAGACTATAGACTAGACTATGGACTAGACTATAGACTAGACTATAGACTAGACTATAGACTAGACTATAGACTAGACTATAGACTAGACTATAGACTAGACTATAGACTAGACTATAGACTAGACTAGACTGGAATAAGACTAGACTATAGACTAGACTATAGACTAGACTATAGACTAGACTATAGACTGGACTATAGACTAGACTATAGACTAGACTATAGACTAGACTATAGACTAGACTATAGACTAGACTATAGACTAGACTATAGACTAGACTATAGACTAGACTATAGACTAGACTATAGACTAGACTATAGACTAGACTATAGACTAGACTATAGACTAGACTATAGACTAGACTATAGACTAGACTATAGACTAGACTATAGACTAGACTATAGACTAGACTATAGACTAGACTATAGACTAGACTATAGACTAGACTATAGACTAGACTATAGACTAGACTATACTAGACTATAGACTAGACTATAGACTAGAGACTATAGACTAGACTATAGACTAGACTATAGACTAGACTATAGACTAGACAGACTAGACTATAGACTAGACTATAGACTAGACTATAGACTAGACTATAGACTAGACTATAGACTAGACTATAGACTAGACTATAGACTAGACTATAGACTAGACTATAGACTAGACTATAGACTAGACTAGACTAATAAGACTATAGACTAGACTATAGACTAGACTATAGACTAGACTATAGACTAGACTATGACTAGACTATAGACTAGACTATAGACTAGACTATAGACTAGACTATAGACTAGACTATAGACTAGACTATAGACTAGACTATAGACTAGACTATAGACTAGACTATAGACTAGACTATAGACTAGACTATAGACTAGACTATAGACTAGACTATAGACTAGACTATAGACTAGACTATAGACTAGACTATAGACTAGACTCTAGACTAGACTATAGACTAGACTAGACTAGACTATAGACTAGACTATAGACTAGACTATAGACTAGACTATAGACTAGACTATAGACTAGACTATAGACTAGACTATAGACTAGACTATAGACTAGACTATAGACTAGACTATAGACTAGACTATAGACTAGACTATAGACTAGACTATAGACTAGACTATAGACTAGACTATAGACTAGATAGACTAGACTATAGACTAGACTATAGGCTAGACTATAGACTAGACTATAGACTAGACTATAGGCTATAGACTAGACTAGACTAGACTATAGACTAGACTATAGACTAGACTATAGACTAGACTATAGACTAGATTATAGACTAGACTATAGACTAGACTATAGACTAGACTTTAGACTAGACTATAGACTAGACTATAGACTAGACTATAGACTAGACTATAGACTAGACTATAGACTAGACTATAGACTGGACTATAGAATAGACTATAGACTAGACTATAGACTAGACTATAGACTAGACTATAGACTAGACTATAGACTAGACTATAGACTAGACTATAGACTAGACTATAGACTAGACTATAGACTAGACTATAGACTAGACTATAGACTAGACTATAGACTAGACTATAGACTAGACTATAGACTAGACTATAGATTAGACTATAGACTAGACTATAGACTAGACTATAGATTAGACTATAGACTATAGACTAGACTATAGACTAGACTATAGACTAGACTATAGACTAGACTATAGACTAGACTATAGACCAGACTATAGACTAGACTATAGACTAGACTATAGACTAGACTATAGACTAGACTATAGATAGACTATAGACTAGACTATGACTAGATAGACTAGACTATAGACTAGACTATAGACTAGACTATAGACTAGACTATAGACTAGACTATAGACTAGACTATAGACTAGACTATAGACTAGACTATAGACTAGACTATAGACTAGACTATAGACTAGACTATAGACTAGACTATAGACTAGACTATAGACTAGACTATAGACTAGACTATAGACTAGACTATAGACTAGACTATAGACTAGACTATAGTCAAAACTATAGACTAGACTATAGTCAAAACTACAGACTAGACTATAGTCAAAACTATAGACTAGACTATAGTCAAAACTATAGACTAGACTATAGTCAAAACTATAGACTAGACTATAGTCAAAACTATAGACTAGACTATAGTCAAAACTATAGACTAGACTATACTCAAAACTATAAACTAGACTATAGTCAAAACTATAGACTAGACTATAGTCAAAACTATAGACTAAACTATAGTCAAAACTATAGACTAGACTATAGTCAAGACTATAGTCCAGACTTGAGAATAGCCTGTGGTTCAGATTGTATGTAGACTAGAAACTTTTCCTCATAAATCTCATTACAACCCTAATATACATGTATAATATATTTATGCATATGTAACTGACTAGAGACATGCATGTGTTTCTAAAATGTTTAACTAGTTTTATAGACAACTGCATTCTATTAACTTTTTTTTACTTCTTATTACAAATAAATAGAAACCATTTAGTTAACATTTTAAAATGGCAATTAAATTTTGTTTCTATATCAATGATGGTCGAGTGGCTTTAACCGTAGGACTTTAAAGTGATTGACTTTAATATGAAATAAGTGAGAAAGTGTAGTCGACCATTTCGTAACATAACACATTCTACATACGTAAATTTTCAAAGCATCTAATATGGAGCTAAGATCCTATTATAGGATTTTTGTAGTTACTAATATTATTAAGCGAATTAAGTTTATCGATTTTGATAGATTTTTGATAGAAAGCTATCTTTTGAAACTCACATCATCTGTGGACTGGCCTGTACGAGATCTAATATGTATCCTTAAAAAACCCATTATGCTTTGAAAATCAAGATTTATTTTACATTTTATTAATTGTATTTTATATCCTTTTCAAACACTTGGCTACAATTTCAATTCACAATCAAATTTACAACTTAACAAAATAATACTAAAATTTAATCATTTGATACCTCATTAAAACTTTTTTATATTTATAGCAAAACCCCTCTAAAGAAACATATCTAAGTAGACAATAATGTCCGAAAGATACTACTTGTATTTATTTATAAATTTATGAACAAATCCAATTGTTAACACAAAACGTACATATTTTTACTCTTATTACATTCATATGAGTGAGAATGAGAAAAAAGGATATTTCTCTAAGGACATGTTCCCGCATTAAATAAAAATTTATTTCTTATTTAATGGTTAAGTTGAGCCGCAAGACTATAAAACTGATTTGGATTTTATATATATTTTATTTTTGTACTAATAAAAGGGAATTTTATTACATGCTGGTCTCATACTTATTTGACGCAAATACAAATTAAATGTAGGAGATTTTATTGACGAGATGTTGAGAATGATATAAGTTTGTGTTAGTTTTCATATATCGCTTACGGGAGTAAAAGTTTAATTTTAATGATTGTCGATTTTATGTAAGATGTACAGCTGTACAACATGTTTGTTGTCATTAGTTTTCTTATAAATTTAACATTTGTTTGTGGAAAATTGCCACTTGTCATGATATTTTCTCTGGTAAATTAATTATTTAAATTTTTGCCACATTAGATTAACTAAAGTGAAGACATTATCCACTGACATTTTGTGAGTTATAAACAAAAACTTTGCAAAGTTTTATTATTATTTGAAGGCAAAGGAAAGTTCTTTGTGGGTTATTTTTAAAAAACAATTGACCATTTTTATAAAACACTGAAAAATTGAGGTATATTTTTCAAAAACTTTGATGTAAATATTATTTTGATAGTTAGATAGATAGATAGATAGATAGATAGATAGATAGATAGATAGATAGATAGATAGATAGATAGATAGAAGATAGATAGATAGATAGATAGATAGATAGATAGATAGATAGATAGATAGATAGATAGATAGATAGATAGATAGATAGATAGATAGATAGATAGATAGATAATAGATAGATAAGATAGATAGATAGATAGATAGATAGATAGATAGATATAGATAGATAGATAGATAGATAGATAGATAGATAGATAGATAGATAGATAGATAGATAGATAGATAGATAGATAGATAGATAGATAGATAGATAGATAGATAGATAGATAGATAGATTAGATAGATAGATAGATAGATAGATAGATAGATAGATAGATAGATAGATAGATAGATAGATAGATATGATAGAAGATACATAGATAGATAGATAGATAGATAGATAGATAGATCGCTAGATAGATAGATAGATAGATAGATAGATAATAGATAGTAGATAGATAGATAGATAGATAGATAGATAGATAGATGCTAGATAGATAGATAGATAGATATATAGATAGATAGATAGATAGATAGATAGATAGATAGATAGATAGATAGATAGACAGATAAAAGTTCCATGTTGTACCATGTTCATTAAATTTATAAAACATTTTTCTCACAGTGTACATAACGACATGTAAACGAGCAAACTGATGATTTTGAGTGTATTTTTCTAGTATTATAGAGGTTTTAATATTGATAATGTTTTCTATATCTGTTCGTGTGTGTTTCTGTTTGCAGTGTATGAGTTCTACTCGTAAATTGTTGACTTGACTTGTATGATAAAAAATTAATGCCACTTATTGTCAGAGTTTTCTTGTGATTAGTATTCAAGAACCCAAGTAAATGTAAATACATATAGATATGTAGAACAATTGTATGTATGAATATAATGTGTTTATTTACGATACAATACAATTATATATTAACTTACATACATAGATATGCGTATCCCAGCAAACAAAAAATTAAGATGAAAATCAATTTCAATCCTCCTTGGTTAAGATTAAACCCATTAAAAAATCTTTGTATTGGATCATATTATTTTAAAAATTCTATTTAAAAGCATACATTAATTATTTTTAAAACTATTTACTAGGCTGTGCTTGCTGGGTATGCATGCTTTGAAAATGTTGTGGTATTTGTTTGTGGATAAAATTATTGTGGTTGTTGATGATGAGTTTTGCAACAAATAAAATTCTTTATATGGTAAAATATAGTAGTTTTCTGTTGTTGTTTTTCTTACTGGTAAATAGTTTTATGATGCGAATTTAAAAGCAACAATGTTCTTCAAGGGTGGTGGTGCAAAAAGAATAGTTGTACCAAAACAGAAACTTCATTATATGTCACTGTCAAAATAATGATAATAAAATTGTTTAATGGTTTTTGTTGTTTATGCGGTATTTGTGTGTCAAGACTCCGTTTCGTTTTTGCTGCAAATCGAGTTGAGCATAACAAAATTAAGAATATTTTGTTGGTAATTTGATGATGTATTTTTATGTTGAGTCCCAAAATTACACTAATTTTAAGGAGAGAAACTAAATTGGAATTTGGATTCTTATTACTGAATTTATTGGAATCAACTTCAATTTAATAGAACCTGTCATATCGTTTGTTAGTTATTTCTCGAACTGAACTAGAAATGAAACGGAACTTAACTAGAACTGAACTAGAACTGAACTAGAACTGAACTAGAACTAGAACTGAACTAGAACTGAACTAGAACTGAACTAGATCTGAACTAGAACTGAACTAGAACTGAACTAGAACTGAACTAGAACTGAACTAGAACTGAACTAGAACTGAACTAGAACTGAACTAGAACTGAACTAGAACTGAACTAGAACTGAACTAGAACTGAACTAGAACTGAACTAGAACTGAACTAGAACTGAACTAGAACTGAACTAGAACTGAACTAGAACTGAACTAGAACTGAACTAGAACTGAACTAGAACTGAACTAGAACTGAACTAGAACTGAACTAGAACTGAACTAGAACTGAACTAGAACTGAACTAGAACTGAACTAGAACTGAACTAGAACTGAACTAGAACTGAACTAGAACTGAACTAGAACTGAACTAGAACTGAACTAGAACTGAACTAGAACTGAACTAGAACTGAACTAGAACTGACAAGAGAACTACTGACTAGAACTGAACTAGAACTGAACTAGAACTGAACTAAACTGAACTAGAACTGAACTAGAACTGAACTAGAACTGAACTAGAACTGAACTAGAACTGAACTAGAACTGAACTAGAACTGAACTAGAACTAGAACTGAACTAGAACTGAACTAGAACTGAACTAGAACTGAACTAGAACTGAACTAGAACTGAACTAGAACTGAACTAGAACTGAACTAGAACTGAACTAGAACTGAACTAGAACTGAACTAGAACTGAACTAGAACTGAACTAGAACTGAACTAGAACTGAACTAGAACTGAACTAGAACTGAACTAGAACTGAACTAGAACTGAACTAGAACTGAACTAGAACTGAACTAGAACTGAACTAGAACTGAACTAGAACTGAACTAGAACTGAACTAGAACTGAACTAGAACTGAACTAGAACTGAACTAGAACTGAACTAGAACTGAACTAGAACTGAACTAGAACTGAACTAGAACTGAACTAGAACTGAACTAGAACTGAACTAGAACTGAACTAGAACTGAACTAGAACTGAACTTATGTTAGATCTTACCTATGATAACTTTTCCAATTTTAACAAATATTTCATCTTCCAATAATCTTCTTATTAACAAAATACAACTTTAATTGAATTCCAAATCTTTTTTCTTTACCATCACTTCGAAATATTTGCTGTTCACAATTAAAACTCGTATTTATATCGTTAATTTTATGTCACTGACATTTGTGTGACACACTCAGTGTGCGAATATATAGTACATTTTTACTTTAACCCCAACTTTTAACATCTGTTTTACCTCAACTTTAGTTTTTTTCCCTGACATTCATATTTTAACTTTTATTTCATTCAGAATTTTTGTTTTTACTGGCTGATATACACTTGAACATACCAACAACAAATTGGTAAATGTCAACGACAGCCAACAGCGAGACAAAATTAATTACTCTCCTTGGAAATGTAATTAAGAAAATATTTACCCACCACTGGAAAAAAATATATGTATATAAATATACAAAACTACATTTGTATTAAAACACACACAAATGAAATACAGAGAAGAGAAAAAAATCATAATATTTGTCAAGCAAATGTATAATAACAAAAACACATCAAATATTTTTACTTACAACTTGTAGTTTTTGTTTGTGTAGATTACAAAGCACAGTGGGTTCCAGGAATTCTAAGACCTAAACTACAAGTGAACTATGATTTCTTCAAAGAAGAAATTTATTTAGCTGCTAACCTTGCCCACTGTGTCATGTTGAAATTCTTTTGTCCTTTCCTTTTTGATAATATGTATGTGTATGTGTGAGTTTGGGGCTTTTCCGTCTTTAATGTGGGGTTAAACTCTTAAGTATGTGGTTTTATTTGATGGTAAGTTATGACATTAAAAGTATTTATGGTCAGAATTTTGATTGTTTTTATGCCGGTTTTTCGTAAATTCAGATATATTTTTGTGTAAATGTATATGTTAAACATTTTCACATCTATGGTCATGGTCATTTTGTGGCGTCCAAGAAAAAAAAAGGAATATGTATGTACAAAAAAGTCATCCCTTTTATATCTTTTATAATTAATGAGTGGTTTTGTGGTAATTAATCATGACAATTATGATTTACTCGAAAGATATTTCCTTAATACAATGTCAACATGTGTCCTTTTTTTCTCATTTTGATGTCCTTTTAATAGTTTGCTGATATTGATCTTGTTCATAAAATTATATGATTAATAGAGTTTATATTATTTCTGTAGATTAATAATAAATAAAAGGTGTAAGTTTAATTGTTATTTTTTCTATTTAGAGGTAATTAGTTTTATTTTTTTATACAGATCGATTAATGATTGATTTTATACTTATTTTAAATTTGTTTAATAGTTGTACATTCATTCAACTAGAACTGATCTAGATTTGAACTAGAACTGAACTAGAACTGAACGAGAACTGAACAAGAACTGAACAAGAACTGAACAAGAACTGAACAAACTGAAACTAAGACTGAACTAGAAACTTGAACGAGAACTGACTAGAACTGAACTAGAACTGACTAGAACTGAACTAGAACTGAACTAGAACTGAACTAGAACTGAACTAGAACTGAACTAGAACTGAACTAGAACTGAACTAGAACTGAACTAGAACTGAACTAGAACTGAACTAGGAACTGAACTAGAACTGAACTAGAACTGAACTAGAACTGAACTAGAACTGAACTAGAACTTGAACTAGAACTGAACTAGAAAACTGAACTAGAACTGAACTAGAACTGAACTAGAACTGAACTAGAAACTGAACTAGAACTGAACTAGAACTGAACTAGAACTGAACTAGAACTGAACTAGAAACTGAACTAGAACTGAACTAGAACTGAACTAGAACTGAACTAGAACTGAAACTAGAACTGAACTAGAACTGACTAGAACTGAACTAGAACTGAACTAGAACTGAACTAGAACTGAACTAGAACTGAACTAGAACTGAACTAGAACTGAACTAGAACTGAACTAGAACTGAACTAGAACTGAACTAGAACTGAACTAGAACTGAACTAGAACTGAACTAGAACTGAACTAGAACTGAACTAGAACTGAACTAGAACTGAACTAGAACTGAACTAGAACTGAACTAGAACTGAAACTAGAACTGAACTAGAACTGAACTAGAACTGAACTAGATGAACTAGAACTGACTAGAACTGAACTAGAACTGTTCGTATGATAATTAATATTTTGTATTGTGTTGCGTCATATCAATCATACGTCAGATATTGCAAAAAATAATATTTTCCCATGAAGAAATTAATATTTGTAAAATTTATTTTAAAGACTAATCTAACATTTTCAGGCCATGAAGGTCATAGAAAATTCATGTAAATAAGAATTAAGTTTTATAAATTTAGAAATAAATAAACATGAAATGAAATTAAGCAGCTTTTGTCAACCCTAATGTTCCATATGGAGTTCTATTGTCTGCCACAACACATTTCAATTAACAGTTACAAACAGTTATTTTCATATAACGACTCAGTTTATCGCAAAAAAGTGAAAAAGGAAACTAAACTCAAACAGTGTGACCCCAGGTTGGTAGACCAGTCTTACATTTAAAACACCTTAAAACACCTGCGGATTTAACATGACTAACAATGGCATGCAACAAATCTCTTTTTACATGTCCTTTTCACCTAAAACACTCAAGACAATAAATTAGTAGAGTAGTGTGTGATTCTCACATCCACATATACCTGTAAACCTGCATATGTGAGTATGTAAATGTAAATATTTCATACTACATCATTGTGCATTTTTTGGCTCCTTTTTATTCTTTTTGTAGTCCCTTTGACTTTTAGTTGGTATTGCGTTGTTAAAACCACAATATACGACTAGTTTCTCTTGGAACAATTGGCAACATGCAGCAGCAGTTTGTTGTATCCTTAGAGCAACTTACAATGAGAAATACACGGCTGGGATTTTTTCGTTGTGTGTGTCCGTGTTCCATATGCCGACAAACAGGTGGCACTAGAGCACAACTTGGTTAGTGGCTGGCACAGACTGGTAAAAATGTTAAACACACTTTGTTTAGTGTCAGTAACTTCCGTTATCCTGTTGTTGTATTTTAAAGTATAAAATGGCATTTAAAATAGACTTTTGTTACAATTGTGTTCATTCTTCCACTCTTTCATTCTCCAATTTAACATTATTTTCATTCTTGTTTATTTAAATTACTCCAGGGAACTTGTTCTCAACTTAGACAAGTACGGACTAGGAACTAGGTTTGTATGTTTGTATTTCACACACACTTATGTTTTATTAGGGGCTTAATAATATGGTGAACATTTATGAAAGAGATTTTGGAACAAGAAAATTTGAAATTTCCAAGTTCTAGTTCAGTCCTAGTTCAGTTCTAGTTCAGTTCTAGTTCAGTTCTAGTTCTAGTTCAGTTCTAGTTCAGTTCTAGTTCAGTTCTAGTTCAGTTCTAGTTCAGTTCTAGTTCAGTTCTAGTTCAGTTCTAGTTCAGTTCTAGTTCAGTTCTAGTACAGTTCTAGTTCAGATCTAGTTCAGTTCTAGTTCAGTTCTAGTTCAGTTCTAGTTCAGTTCTAGTTCAGTTCTAGTTCAGTTCTAGTTCAGTTCTAGTTCTAGTTCAGTTCTAGTTCAGTTCTAGTTCAGTTCTAGTTCAGTTCTAGTTTAGTTCTAGTTCAGTTCTAGTTCAGTTCTAGTTCAGGTCTAGTTCAGGTCTAGTTCAGTTCTAGTTCAGTTCTAGTTCAGTTCTAGTTCAGTTCTAGTTCAGTTCTAGTTCAGTTCAGTTCTAGTTCAGTTCTAGTTCAGTTCTAGTTCAGTTCTAGTTCAGTTCTAGTTCAGTTCTAGTTCAGTTCTAGTTCAGTTCTAGTTCAGTTCTAGTTCAGTTCTAGTTCAGTTCTAGTTCAGTTCTAGTTCAGTTCTAGTTCAGTTCTAGTTCAGTTCTAGTTCAGTTCTAGTTCAGTTCTAGTTCAGTTCTAGTTCAGTTCTAGTTCAGTTCTAGTTCAGTTCTAGTTCAGTTCTAGTTCAGTTCTAGTTCAGTTCTAGTTCAGTTCTAGTTCGGTTCTAGTTTAGTTCTAGTTCAGATCTAGTTCAGTTCTAGTTCAGTTCTAGTTCAGTTCTAGTTCAGTTCTAGTTCAGTTCTAGTACAGTTCTAGTTCAGATCTAGTTCAGTTCTAGTTCAGTTCTAGTTCAGTTCTAGTTCTAGTTCAGTTCTAGTTCAGTTCTAGTTCAGTTCTAGTTCAGTTCTAGTTCAGTTCTAGTTCAGGTCTAGTTCAGGTCTAGTTCAGTTCTAGTTCAGTTCTAGTTCAGTTCTAGTTCAGTTCTAGTTCAGTTCTAGTTCAGTTCTAGTTCAGTTCTAGTTCAGTTCTAGTTCAGTTCTAGTTCAGTTCTAGTTCAGTTCTAGTTCAGTTCTAGTTCAGTTTAGTCTAGTTCAGTTCTAGTTCAGTTCTAGTTCAGTTCTAGTTCAGTTCTAGTTCAGTTCTAGTTCAGTTCTAGTTCAGTTCTAGTTCAGTTCTAGTTCAGTTCTAGTTCAGTTCTAGTTCAGTTCTAGTTCAGTTCTAGTTCAGTTCTAGTTCAGTTCTAGTTCAGTTCTAGTTCAGTTCTAGTTCAGTTCTAGTTCAGTTCTAGTTCAGTTCTAGTTCAGTTCTAGTTCAGTTCTAGTTCAGTTCTAGTTCAGTTCTAGTTCAGTTCTAGTTCAGTTCTAGTTCAGTTCTAGTTCAGTTCTAGTTCAGTTCTAGTTCAGTTCTAGTTCAGTTCTAGTTCAGTTCTAGTTCAGTTCTAGTTCAGTTCTAGTTCAGTTCTAGTTCAGTTCTAGTTCAGTTCTAGTTCAGTTCTAGTTCAGTTCTAGTTCAGTTCTAGTTCAGTTCTAGTTCAGTTCTAGTTCAGTTCTAGTTCAGTTCTAGTTCAGTTCTAGTTCAGTTCTAGTTCAGTTCTAGTTCAGTTCTAGTTCAGTTCTAGTTCAGTTCTAGTTCAGTTCTAGTTCAGTTCTAGTTCAGTTCTAGTTCAGTTCTAGTTCAGTTCTAGTTCATCTTCTAGTTCAGTTCTAGTTCAGTTTCTAGTTCAGTTCTAGTTCAGTTCTAGTTCAGTTCTAGTTCAGTTCTAGTTCAGTTCTAGTTCAGTTCTAGTTCAGTTCTAGTTCAGTCTAGTTTCAGTTCTAGTTCAGTTCTAGTTCAGTTCTAGTTCAGTTCTAGTTCAGTTCTAGTTCAGTTCTAGTTCAGTTCTAGTTCAGTTCTAGTTCAGTTCTAGTTCAGTTCTAGTTCATTCTAGTTCAGTTCTAGTTCAGTTCTAGTTTCAGTTCTAGTTCAGTTCTAGTTCAGTTCTAGTTCAGTTCTAGTTCAGTTCTAGTTCAGTCTAGTTCAGTTCTAGTTCAGTTCTAGTTCAGTTCTAGTTCAGTTCTAGTTCAGTTCTAGTTCAGTTCTAGTTCGTTCTAGTTCAGTCTAGTTCAGTTCTAGTTCAGTTCTAGTTCAGTTCTAGTTCAGTTCTAGTTCAGTTCTAGTTCAGTTCTAGTTCAGTTCTAGTTCAGTTCTAGTTCAGTTCTAGTTCAGTTCTAGTTCAGTTCTAGTTCAGTTCTAGTTCAGTTCTAGTTCAGTTCTAGTTCAGTTCTAGTTCTAGTTCAGTTCTAGTTCAGTTCTAGTTCAGTTCTAGTTCAGTTCTAGTTCAGTTCTAGTTCAGTTCTAGTTCAGTTCTAGTTCAGTTCTAGTTCAGTTCTAGTTCAGTTCTAGTTCAGTTCTAGTTCAGTTCTAGTTCAGTTCTAGTTCAGTTCTAGTTCAGTTCTAGTTCAGTTCTAGTTCAGTTCTAGTTCAGTTCTAGTTCAGTTCTAGTTCAGTTCTAGTTCAGTTCTAGTTCAGTTCTAGTTCAGTTCTAGTTCAGTTCTAGTTCAGTTCTAGTTCAGTTCTAGTTCAGTTCTAGTTCAGTTCTAGTTCAGTTCTAGTTCAGTTCTAGTTCAGTTCTAGTTCAGTTCTAGTTCAGTTCTAGTTCAGTTCTAGTTCAGTTCTAGTTCAGTTCTAGTTCAGTTCTAGTTCAGTTCTAGTCAGCAGTTCTAGTTCAGTTCTAGTTCAGTTCTAGTTCAGTTCTAGTTTCAGTTCTAGTTCAGTTGCTAGTTAGTTCCTAGTTCAGTTCTAGTTCAGTTCTCAGTTCAGTTTCTAGTTCAGTTCTAGTTCAGTTCTAGTTCAGTTCTAGTTCAGTTCTAGTTCAGTTTTCTAGTTCAGTTCTAGTTCAGTTCTAGTTCAGTTCTAGTTCAGTCTGTTCAGTTCTAGTTCAGTTCTAGTTCAGTTCTAGTTCAGTTCTAGTTCAGTTCTAGTTCAGTTCAGTAGTTCAGTTCTAGTTCAGTTCTAGTTCAGTTCTAGTTCAGTTCTAGTTCAGTTCTAGTTCAGTTCTAGTTCAGTTCTATTCAATTCCAAGTTATTCTTAGTTGGTAGAAAATCGCAAATAATTTTATATTTAGAAATAATGAGCAGCCAATTCCTCATTTTGAAAAAAATGTTTAATTTCCCTATTTGTAGATATTTTTCGGGATTTCGAAACATTGCAAAATTTTCGGAAGCCGCTCATATGTACATAATAGCGTATAAATGTTGGTATTTGCATACATAAAGGTATATGTTTGTATATAGCTAAACTAACTAAACACAAGGATAAATGTAAATTAAACTATCATTAAAAAAGGATTTTGAGACAGGAATGTGACGTGTGCCTTAAGCAAAGTGAGTTTTATCCTCATTTTATTTTATTTTGCTCTATGACTAAGAAAATAGAGTTTGAGGCTTTGAATAATGTTATTGCAGATATATAAACAGTCTTACAGTCTATGTATATGTGGGTGTTGGTAAATCCTTATAATTCTTTTAGAATAGTTGTATGTTGTTGTTAATATGAAAATCTGTTGAGTTGAATAAAATGTTGTTAATTTTTGATTTGTCTTTTGATTTGTGTACGTTTGTTTATGTGTGCGTTTTAAAAGTGAGTTGTAGTCATTGGTTTTGTTGGTATGGTTTTGGTCAATCCCTAAGGATACATTTGTCTTTTTGTTTAGCAATTTAAATTTATAATTTGTTCGTTATGGTCAAACATGGTGTTAAATATTTTATTGATATTCAAATGACCAAATACAAACTAACTTTCAAATGAATTCACATATATGAACTCTACCTGAAAATAATCATATTAAATTGTATGACATTTTAAAATAATAATTCCGATTTAAGTTTAAAACAAAAAAAAACTTTAATTTGCATTTAAAATTGTTCATTTGTTTGTTTTAGTTGGTGTGATTTTATAAAGGTAAAAGTTTCAGAGTTTGTTTCCCTTTCCAAAGCCCACATATTTTTATTTGAAGTCTTTTTTTGCTTTTGTTATTTTCCTTTCTTTGTGCAAAATAATTTACATACTCGTGGGTAATTAAAAAATTTCCATAAATAACAATTAGAGATGATATATGATCTAATTGGGTTAATTAGAAGTTGGCTGGACTTTTAAAAAACATGTGTGTAAATATGAGGATATAATGTATGTTTGTATATTGACCCTGTGGTTTACCTGTTAGGCAAAAAAAGTTTTGAAAATGTTTATTTTTTTTTTTTTTTTAAGTTTAAATTAGGCTAAAATGTCAAGCAAAACAGTAAAAACATAAAAAACTCTTTAAAAAATCGATTAAATTAGCAAAATTTTACCTCTTGAGCTCTGATTAGTTGTTTCTTATTTTGTGGTTTAAATGTTATAGGAAGGACATATATGTCCATATACATATTTTCATATGAATGTTGGAAAATTTTCGATAAATTTTCCTTTTTAGAAAAATTTAACTAAATATTTCTTTTTGAACAGAAAATTTTAGATAAATTGCACTTTTATAGAGAATTTTCAATAAATTTTCTTTTATAAAGAAATTTTTCGATAAATTATCTGTTTTTAGAATATTTTCGTTTTTTATAGAAAATTTTCGATAAATCCTCTTTTATGGAAAAAATTCAATAGATTCTCTTTTTATAGAAAATTTTCGATAAATTCTTTTTTTTTTTTTATAGAAATGTTCGATAAATGATCTTTTTATAGAAAATTTTCGATAAATTTTTATAGAAAATATTCGATAATCTTTTTATAGAATTTTCGATAAATTTTTCTTTTTTATAGAAAATTTTCGATAAATTTTTCTTTTTTATAGAAAATTTTCGATAAATTCTCTTTTTATAGAAAATTTTCGATATATTCTCTTTTTATAGAAATTTTCGATAAAATCTCTTTTAATAGAAAACTTTCGATAAATTCTCTTTTTATAGAAAACTTTCGATAACTTCTCTTTTATAGAAAATTTTCGATAAATTCTTTTTTTATAGAAATGCTCGATAAATTTTCTTTTTTTATAGAAAATTTTCAATAAATTCTCGTTTTATAGAAAATTTTCGATAAATTTTCTTTTTTATTGAAAATTTTTGATACATTTTCTGTTTAATAGAACATTTTCGACAACTTTTCTGTTTAATAGAAAATTTTCCATAACTTTTTTATAGAAAATTTTCGATAAGTTTTCTTTTTATAGAAAATTTTCGATAAATTTTTCTTTTTTATAGAAAATTTTCGATAAATTTTTCTTTTTTATAGAAAATTTTCGATAAATTCTCTTTTTATAGAAAATTTTCGATAAATTTTCTTTTTATAGAAAATTTTCGATAAATTTTCTTTTTATAGAAAATTTTCGATAAATTTTCTTTTTATAGAAAATTTTCGATAAATTTTCTTTTTATAGAAAATTTTCGATAAATTTTCTTTTTATAGAAAATTTTCGATAAATTTTCTTTTTATAGAAAATTTTCGATAAGTTTTCTTTTTATAGAAAACTTTCGATAAGTTTTCTTTTTATAGAAAACTTTCCATAAATTCTCTTTTTATAGAAAATTTTCGATAAATTTCTTTTTATAGAAAATTTTCGATAAATTTTTCTTTTTTATAGAAAATTTTCGATAAATTCTCTTTTTATAGAAAATTTTCGATATATTCTCTTTTTATAGAAAATTTTCGATAAAATCTCTTTTAATAGAAAATTTTCGATAAATTTTCTTTTTATAGAAAATTTTCGATAAATTTTCTTTTTATAGAAAATTTTCGATAAATTTTCTTTTTATAGAAAATTTTCGATAAGTTTTCTTTTTATAGAAAATGTTCGATAAGTTTTCTTTTTTTATAAAAAATTTTCGATAAATTTTCTTTTTTATACAAAATTTTCGATAAATTTTCTTTTTTATACAAAATTTTCGATAAATTTTCTTTTTTATACAAAATTTTCGATAAATTTTCTTTTATAGAAATTTTCGATAAATTTCTTAATTATAGAAAATTTTCGATAAATTTCTTAATTATAGAAAATTTTCGATAAATTTCTTAATTATAGAAAATTTTCGATAAATTTCTTAATTATAGAAAATTTTCGATACATTTTTTGTTCATATAAAATTTTAGATAAATTCCCTTTTTTTTACAAAATTTTCAATAATTTTCCTAACATTTAACTTCTTTTTTCTCTATAACCTCTCACAGTTAATGGTTAATTTTAAAACTTCCTTTAACAATTTTCAAATTATGTATACAACACATTCAAAAGATTCAAATGCAATCCTGTAGATAGCATATTTAAGATTTACATATTTTACAAATTTAAAACAGTTTTACATTGCAACATTCCTTTTGATTTAAGTCCTAACAAAAAAAAAAAAAACTAAAGCCAGACCATCCTTACAATTTTATAACTTTTAAATATTCGTTTGAATAGAAAGTTGGTTGGTAGGAGTTACAGACTAGATAATAAACGATAATAATATTGCATGTTTCACAGATATAAACAAGTTTCTTTTTGTATTTTTTTATATACTGCTTCCTATAAAAATGTGTATTATCAGAGAACAAAGTAGAATTTCATGTGAAAAGATGTTACCAAACACTAATTTGTTAATGGTAAACAAAACTCAGTTATACACACGAACTAACAAAAGTCAAAAAGGTTCATTATAAAACAAAAAGTTGGAGAAAAAAGAACGCAAATATTTATAACTAAACTGAAAAGACGCCCACATAAAAAGCAGGACAAAAAACCAAAAAAGGGTGCTACAATAATAAGGATACAAAAGGAGTTTTGTTTATAATTGAAGTAGAAACCTAGATTATTTAAAGAAATTTTCCGATTCAATTTCTCTTTATGGAAAATTTTCGAAAGATTTTCTTTTTTATAGAAAATTTTCCATAAATGCTCTTTTTTATACGAAAACTTATAAAATGAAGAAGAAACAACACCCGTTTCCTTTAGCTACAATTCTAAATGATTCTCCTCAGATATGTTATAAAATACAAGGAATAAGCAAAAAACAGTAAACCACAGGAAAATGAACAAAAATAACTTTTTGAGCAAAATAAAAGTACACACATACTTACACAAGTTACATTCTTTAACAATAAACATAAAATGAGGAATGATAATCACCATCGCGTGCTTAAGAAATTAAGGAGTGGATGTGATTTTTATCATTTAAGGCATTAAAAGTTTCAACTTAAATGACCTCTCTTCGCTATGGTACAGGAAAATAAAAGAGAAAAAAACTGAACAGATGACCACAATGGAAACAAGAAACATATACAAAGAAGGATACTTGATTGAGGGGTTTGGTTTTATTTGCTTTTTCATTTTTCATGGATAACAGAAGGTGTAAGAGGGTGTATGTTTTACACACTGTACGAGTGTAAAATTGTATAATAAACAAGCAAATGAATGAAAATAACAAAACACTCCTTAAAAAAAGAAGCTACAATGATTTCTTGTTCCTTTTTTATAATTTTGGTAGTTCATCGCTCTTCAGGAGTTTAGCACTACATATTGGTTAGATTTGCTATATGACTGGCTGTATTCATTTGTAGTTAATTTAACGGAAATTACAAATTTGTCGGACAACAAATTAAAATTTATGTAGGAAAACACCCGTCTGAATAACATGCTTGCTCGCTCTGTTATCAACATTTTTAATTTAATAAACTGTCATGTTAAAGAAATAACGAAAATTTCTTTAGTTTATTTATTTGTTTATTAATTTAAATTGCAATGCATTTCTTTCTGCTGTCATCAATTTAAACAACAACATCTGTTAATGTTTTCTTCTCTATTCTTTTCTTTTAATTTTTATATTTTTTCATAAAGATTTTATTTATGTTTTTCCTTAGCAGACGATATTGAAAAATGCATCTCGTTTGCTGTTAACGACTTTCATATTATTTAAATTTTATTCACTAATGGCTTTATTTATTCGCAAAAGAAATTCTTTAAATGTTATTGTTATAGTTTATTTTTGTATAAATTTAATAATTGCTAAAAATAAATGTTTTAAAAAGCCTAAGCTATCTTAAAGACTAGAGACTGGACAGACAGATTATAGACTAGACACAGACTAGACTATAGACTAGACTATAGACTAGACTATAGACTAGACTATAGACTAGACTATAGACTAGACTATAGACTAGACTATAGACTAGACTATAGACTAGACTATAGACTAGACTATAGACTAGACTATAGACTAGACTATAGACTAGACTATAGACTAGACTATAGACTAGACTATAGACTAGACTATAGACTAGACTATAGACTAGACTATAGACTAGACTATAGACTAGACTATAGACTAGACTATAGACTAGACTATAGACTAGACTATAGACTAGACTATAGACTAGACTATAGACTAGACTATAGACTAGACTATAGACTAGACTATAGACTAGACTATAGACTAGACTATAGACTAGACTATAGACTAGACTATAGACTAGACTATAGACTAGACTATAGACTAGACTATAGACTAGACTATAGACTAGACTATAGACTAGACTATAGACTAGACTAGACTATAGACTAGACTATAGACTAGACTAGACTAGACTATAGACTAGACTATAGACTAGACTAGACTATAGACTAGACTATAGACTAGACTAGACTATAGACTAGACTATAGACTAGACTATAGACTAGACTAGACTAGACTATAGACTAGACTATAGACTAGACTATAGACTAGACTAGACTATAGACTAGACTAGACTATAGACTAGACTAGACTATAGACTAGACTAGACTATAGACTAGACTAGACTAGACTTAGACTAGACTAGACTATAGACTAGACTATAGACTAGACTATAGACTAGACTATAGACTAGACTATAGACTAGACTATAGACTAGACTATAGACTAGACTATAGACTAGACTATAGACTAGACTATAGACTAGACTATAGACTAGACTATAGACTAGACTATAGACTAGACTATAGACTAGACTATAGACTAGACTATAGACTAGACTATAGACTAGACTATAGACTAGACTATAGACTAGACTATAGACTAGACTATAGACTAGACTATAGACTAGACTATAGACTAGACTATAGACTAGACTATAGACTAGACTATAGACTAGACTATAGACTAGACTATAGACTGGACTATAGACTAGACTATAGGCTAGACTATAGACTAGACTATAGACTAGACTATAGACTAGACTATAGACTAGACTATAGACTAGACTATAGACTAGACTATAGACTAGGACTATAGGATAGACTATAGGACTAGACTATAGACTAGACTAGACTATAGACTAGACATAGACTAGACTAGATAGACTATAGACTAGACTATAGGACTAGACTAAGACTATAGACTAGACTATAGACTAGACTAGACTATAGACTAGACTATATACTAGACATAGACTAGGACTAGACAGACTATAGATAGGATATAGATAGACTATAGACTAGACTAGACTATCGACTAGACTAGACTATAGACTGACTAGACTATAGACTAGACTAGACTATGACTAGACTAGACTAGGACTATAGACTAGACTAGACTATAGGACTAGATATAGACTAGATATAGACAGACTAATAGACTAGACTATAGACTAGACTATAGACTAGACTATCGACTGACTATAGACTAGACTATAGGAATGAATATAGACTAGACTATAGACTAGACTATAGACTAGACTATAGACTAGACTATAGACTAGCTATGACTAGACTATAGAATAGGACTATAGACAGACTATAGACTAGACTTATAGACTAGACTATAGACTAGACTATAGACTAGACTATAGACTAGACTATAGACTAGACTATGACTAGACTAGACTAATAGACTAGACTATAGACTAGACTATAGACTAGACTATAGACTAGACTATAGACTAGACTATAGACTAGACTATAGACTAGACTATAGACTAGGACTATAGACTAGACTATCGACTAGACTATAGACTAGACTATAGACTAGACTATAGACTAGACTATAGACTAGACTATAAGACTAGGACTATAGACTAGACTATAGACTAGACTATAGACTAGACTATAGACTAGACTATAGACTAGACTATAGACTAGACTATAGACTAGACTATAGACTAGACTATAGGGACTATAGACTAGACTATAGACTAGGACTATAGACTAGACTATAGACTAGACTATAGACTAGACTATAGACTAGACTATAGACTAGACTATAGACTAGACTATAGACTAGACTATAGACTAGACTATAGACTAGACTATAGACTAGACTATAGACTAGACTATAGACTAGACTATAGACTAGACTATAGACTAGACTATAGACTAGGACTAGACTAGACTAGACTATAGACTAGACTATAGACTAGACTATAGACTAGACTATAGACTAGACTATAGACTAGACTATAGACTAGACTATAGACTAGACTATAGACGATACTATAGACAAGACTATAGACAAGACTTTGAACTAGTTTATAATCTAGACTATAGTCTAGTCTTTAGTATATTCTTGAGTGCACAAAACATGCGGACAAATTAAACTTCAAACAAACTGACAAAAAATACCTGAAGACATGTTGACAGCAGCAATTGTCAACGAACAACCACAAAAAATCACATATTCCTAAATTACTCGTACACAAACTCCTAAATTATTTGGTGAAATTAAGGAAAGGGGAGAGGAAAACATTGACAAACGTGCTTCGGTGTCGAGAAACTGTCAAAGAAAATTAATGAGCCCCCCAAAAATCACACACATTTTTACGAATACACAAATAAGTAGTGTTCAATAAGTAGTAGTTGAAATGAAACTGAAAGAACAAATTAAGAATTATTTCAATGCACAATGGGTGTGTGTGTGTGGGTGAGTTGGTGTGTTTTAACCAGAATACAAACATGTGTAGCATTAACTAATTTTAATATCATCAAAAATTAATTTCATTAATTCGATTAGTGGTTGGTTTTCTATAGAATACAAAAATAATAGAAGAAAATACTGAAAACAAAATATGTAATCAGAGGAAGTAGAATTAAGAAATAAATGAACAAAATTTTATACCAAGTGCTAGGGAGACAGGTTGAGGAGTAAAACACAAATCAATGAATGTCTTATTATGTGATCGAAACCTTTGGCATACATCGCAATACATAAAATGTGTTACCAGAAAATTGAACTTGAAAGGTTTCCATAGAATAAACGAATGACTTAGTTATTCAATAGAGGGGGATTTTGAATTATGCCTGTTAAGTGTTTAACCTGTGGTTTTAAATTAATTGGGAATAATATTAAGGGAGTTAGGTTTGAGGACAATGTTAATTATTAGGAATAAAAAGTTGAAAGAAGGAACGAAATACTTCCATTATCTTCAATAGTTAGTTAGTTAGCTAGTTAGTTAGTTAGTTAGTTAGTTAGTTAGTTAGTTAGTAGTTAGTTAGTTAGTTAGTTAGTTAGTAGTTAGTTAGTTAGTTAGTTAGTAGTTAGTTAGTTAGTAGTTAGTTAGTTAGTTAGTTAGTTAGTTAGTTAGTTAGTTAGTTAGTTAGTTAGTTAGTTAGTTAGTTAGTTAGTTAGTTAGTTAGTTAGTAGTTAGTTAGTTAGTTAGTTAGTTAGTTAGTTAGTTAGTTAGTTAGTTAGTTAGTTAGTTAGTTAGTTA
Organism: Lucilia sericata; assembly: GCF_015586225.1. Lineage (NCBI taxonomy): Eukaryota > Metazoa > Arthropoda > Insecta > Diptera > Calliphoridae > Lucilia > Lucilia sericata. Next base: position 82,976 of record NW_023994502.1, read on the forward strand.
GTTAGTTAGTTAGTTAGTTAGTTAGTTAGTTAGTTAGTTAGTAGTTAGTTAGTTAGTAGTTAGTTAGTTAGTTAGTTAGTTAGTTAGTTAGTTAGTTAGTTAGTTAGTAGTTAGTTAGTTAGTTAGTTAGTTAGTTAGTTAGTTAGTTAGTAGTTAGTTAGTTAGTTAGTTAGTTAGTTAGTTAGTTAGTTAGTTAGTTAGTTAGTTAGTTAGTTAGTTAGTTAGTTAGTTAGTTAGTTAGTTAGTTAGTTAGTTAGTTAGTTAGTTAGTTAGTTAGTTAGTTAGTTAGTTAGTTAGTTAGTTAGTTAGTTAGTTAGTTAGTTAGTTAGTTAGTTAGTTAGTTAGTTAGTTAGTTAGTTAGTTAGTTAGTTAGTTAGTTAGTTAGTTAGTTAGTTAGTTAGTTAGTTAGTAGTTAGTTAGTAGTTAGTTAGTTAGTTAGTTAGTAGTTAGTTAGTTAGTTAGTTAGTTAGTTAGTTAGTTAGTTAGTTAGTTAGTTAGTTAGTTAGTTAGTTAGTTAGTTAGTTAGTTAGTTAGTTAGTTAGTTAGTTAGTTAGTTAGTAGTTAGTTAGTTAGTTAGTTAGTTAGTTAGTTAGTTAGTAGTTAGTTAGTTAGTTAGTTAGTTAGTTAGTTAGTTAGTTAGTTAGTTAGTTAGTTAGTTAGTTAGTTAGTTAGTTAGTTAGTTAGTTAGTTAGTTAGTTAGTTAGTTAGTTAGTTAGTTAGTTAGTTAGTTAGTTAGTTAGTTAGTTAGTTAGTTAGTTAGTTAGTTAGTTAGTTAGTTAGTTAGTTAGTTAGTTAGTTAGTTAGTTAGTTAGTTAGTTAGTTAGTTAGTTAGTTAGTTAGTTAGTTAGTTAGTTAGTTAGTTAGTTAGTTAGTTAGTTAGTTAGTTAGTTAGTTAGTTAGTTAGTTAGTTAGTAGTTAGTTAGTTAGTTAGTTAGTTAGTTAGTTAGTTAGTTAGTTAGTTAGTTAGTTAGTTAGTTAGTTAGTTAGTTAGTTAGTTAGTTAGTTAGTTAGTTAGTTAGTTAGTTAGTTAGTTAGTTAGTAGTTAGTTAGTTAGTTAGTTAGTTAGTTAGTTAGTTAGTTAGTTAGTTAGTTAGTTAGTTAGTTAGTTAGTTAGTTAGTAGTTAGTTAGTTAGTTAGTTAGTTAGTTAGTTAGTTAGTTAGTTAGTTAGTTAGTTAGTTAGTTAGTTAGTTAGTTAGTTAGTAGTTAGTTAGTTAGTTAGTTAGTTAGGTTAGTTAGTTAGTTAGTTAGTAGTTAGTTAGTTAGTTAGTTAGTTAGTTAGTTAGTTAGTTAGTTAGTTAGTTAGTTAGTTAGTTAGTTAGTTAGTTAGTTAGTTAGTTAGTTAGTTAGTTAGTTAGTTAGTTAGTTAGTTAGTTAGTTAGTTAGTTAGTTAGTTAGTTAGTTAGTTAGCTAGTTAGTTACTTAGTTACTTAGTTAGAGTTTCTTTCTAAATCTTTAAAAAGTTCCCTTTTCTCTACTAATATCCTCAATCAACTAAAATTTAATCTTCTTCATTTTCCACCTCCTCCTCTTCCACCTTCACCTACCACCTTCTCCTCTTGTCTAATTTAATTTTACATGAGATACTCGTTTATCTTGTTTTAAAACACATTTAATTTCATTTTCATTTCCATTTAATTCTTTTAACTTTTTTTTCATTTTGCAAAGTTTTATTTACCTCAAAATACATTAAGATTTATGTAATTGTCTTTACGTTTTATTTCAAATTTTCTTCATCATATTTTTTTATTCATTATTTTTGTTGGTGTTTGTATGTGTATCTTTTATTGTTAGAAATGTTTGTTTGTTGTTTTTATTATCCTTAGCACGTAATTTAAATATGAAACATATGTGTGTTATTATACATATTATACACTTTTATAAAGCCAATCTCACAATTTGCATTTTATTTCTTTAAAAAAAAAAGAATTTCATTTAAACAATTTTTAAGAACAAAATTTTAATTTCATAAAGGAATCGCTAAGTAAATGTTTTGTCTGTTTAGTGGATGAGGGAAAAAGGTACTTTCGAAAGGATGAAATATTTGAATTAGTTTCGAGTCCTTCTAAAATCTGTTCATATAATCGCATTGTAGAATCAATCAATAGTAAAACTGCAACGCATGATTTATGACTGATCATAATTTATCAATGCAACCTGTAAGTCTATACTTAGTAATCAAACTAGAAGTTGTAATCAGGAATATAAAGGAATCGGTCTAAGCTTTTACATAACTTCTCATACAGTTGTCTCCTCTTAAGAATGATCCCTTTAAAAATTCTTAGATGATTTTCTAAATTTTCTAACAAATATTGGTAAAGTGATGACATTTTGCTCAAATAGGTTTTGGGATTATATAGACAAATGTAAATATTTTAAAGATGAAGGGAATTAGATTTTTCTCTAAGCCCAGCACTTAATATTCTTTAGAATTAAAGATTAAATAATTGTGAGGGTTGTAAGATATGCAAATTCAAAAAAAGACAAACAATTTGTACCTTTTATTCTACTATACTTAAGTAAATATATTTACATATCTACAAACGTATGCACTATACATTCACATATGTATGTACGTACATATGTAAGTCAATGCTCAGGCTATTATTTATATGAATAACTACCATGTAGTTCTGGGTATAAAAGAAAGATGGCACAAGAAATCCATTCAATAGTACAGACTATAGACATTATTGTACAGACCATAGACTAGACTAGATTACAGTCCATACTATAGATTAGCCTATAGTCCAGACTATAAACTAGATTATAGTCCAGACTATAGTTCAGACTATAGACTAGACTATAGTCCAGACTATAGACTAGTCTATAGTCCAGGCTAAAGACTAGACTATAGTCCAGACTATAGACTAGACTATAGTCCAGGCTAAAGACTTGACTATAGTCCAGGTTAAAGACTAGACTATAGTCCAGGCTAAAGACTAGTTAATAGTCCAGACTACAGACTTGACTATAGTCCAGACTACAGACTTGACTATAGTCTAGGCTATGGACTAGACTATAGTCCAGTCTATAGACCAGACTATAGTCCAGACTAAAGACTAGACCATTATCAAGTCTATAGACCAGACTATAGTCCAGACTTTAGACTAGACTATAGTCCAGACTATAGACTAGACTATAGTCCAGACTATAGAACAGACTATGGTCCAGACTATAGACTAGACTATAGTCCAGACCATAGACTAGACTATACTCCAGACAATAGACCAAAGTACAGTCCAGACTATACACTAGAATATAGTGCAGACTATAGACTAGACTACAGTCTAGACTATAGACTAGAATATACTGCAGACTATAGACTGGAATACAGTCTAGACTGTAGACTAGACCATAGTCCAGACTATAGACCAGACTATAGCCCAGACTATAGACTAGACTATAGACTAAACTATAGTCCAGACTATAGACTAGAATATAGTCCAGACTATAGACTAGACTATAGTCCAGACTATAGACTAGACTATAATCCAGAAAATAGACTAGACTAGACTATAGACCAAACTATAGGCTAGACTATAGACTTTAGGCTTTAGTTTTTACTATAGACTGGACTATAATCCTGACTATAGAGTAGGCTCTAGTTCTGACTATAGACTAGACTATAGTCCAGACTATAGACCAAAGTAGAGTCCAGACTATAGACTAGAACATAGTGCAGACTATAGACTAGCCAGACTATCCAGACTATAGACTATATTATATAGCTATAGTCCAGACTATAGACCAAAGTGTAGTCCAGACTATAGACTAGAACATAGTGTAGACTATAGACTAGCCTATAGCCCTAGACTAGACTATAATCCAGTCTATAGACTATACTATAGTCTAGACTATAGACCAGTCTATAGACTATACTATAGTCCAGACTGTAGACTAGACTATAGACCAAACTATAAACTAGACTATAGTCCAGACTATATACTAGAAGATAGTCCAAACTATTGGATAGTCTATAGTCTACACTAGACTAGACTCCATACTATAGACCAGATTATAGACCAGACTATAGACTATGGTCAATACTTTAAACTAAACTATAGTCCAGACTACAGCTTATACTTTAGTCGCGACTATAATCCAGACTATAGATTAAGTGTTTTGGTAGCAACGCTTTTTCTCCCGGATTGTAATAACGTCTAGGTGTGTACGAGTCCTTCAGCAAAGTAACATGCTGTTGAGGATTCTTTTAATGTTACAGCTTAGTATTAAATTGTGTCTGTCATAAGAATCTCAGTTCTACTGAATCAGCCGAGTGTTTCGGCGCTAGTAAAAATGCTTTTCCAGCTATTTGTTAAGCTGCTGGGTACATCAAAAGTCTCCTTTTAAAACTGCAGGGTATAAGTATTTATGTGGAATGTGTGTGTATGTATGTATGTAGATTTGCATAAGTATATTTTTCTATGTAAAAAGGTGTGTAGATGCGTGTAGGTTTTCATTTAATTTTATTTAATGGTGTCTTCTTATTCTTCTTTTTTTCAACATGGCCTTAATGCCAACTTTTTATTTCATTTAATTCTTTTATTTTATTTTTTTTTTTTTTTCAAAATTCATACGTGTACTGTGTATTTGTTTAGATACGAGTCGAGTACGAGTTGAATAAAATGTATGCCAGCATTACAAGCGTAAAAAGTCACGCCACCAAAAAATGTATAAACTTTCCTAATTGTTCTTTAAATAAAAGAATGGAGAAAAAATTGTAACACTTACACACATATAAACGTATAAATATGTTTTTATATTTAAATACATATAAGGGTATAAGAATAACATTTGAGGGTGGCATACGTATATAATTTTGTGTTGAAAATACTATATAAAGTTACATTTTTACCTCATTAAGGTTGACACACAGTATTAAAGAGAATTAGTTAAAAAATTTAAATAGCAAAAAAAAAAACAAGTAAGAAAGTATAGTCGGGCGTGGCCGACCATATGCTACCCTACACCAGTTATGAATATTAAATGTGATTTATTTTTCATAATAAAGCATTTATCTTCAATATTCCCTTGTTCCGATACATTTAAGCAATTTATGGATGAAAATCTAATTTTCTGAAAGAGGCTTTATATGGGGGCTAGGGGCAAATATGGACCAAGCCCGATAAAATTTTGTGAATATATTTATATTTACATAATATTTTATTGTGCTAAATTTCATCGCGATATTTGTGTTTATAAGTTAATTTGGGACATTCAAGTAATTTTCTGAAGGGGACTTTGTATGGGAGCTAGGGTCAAATGGGGCCCGATCTTTATGAAATTTGGCAGGGTCATCCAGACTTCTATAAAACTTAGTTGTGCCGCATTTTATCGATATATCTGTAAATTTAACAAAATTATGAGCTCAAAAGCCCTTTTCGGGGGGTTCTGTTCTATGGGGGCTAGGTGAAATAATGGACCGATTTCAACCATTTTCAATAGGCTTCGTCCTTGGGTCAAATAAAACGTGCGTGCCAAATTTCATCCAATTATCTTGAAAATTGCGACCTGTACCTTGCGCACAAGGTTTACATGGACAGCCAGCCAGCCAGCCTGCCAGACGGACGGACGGACGGACGGACGGACATAGCTTAATCGACTCAGAAAACGATTCTAAGCCGATTGGTATACTTTAAGGTGGGTCTAGGACGAATATTTTTGTATGTTACAAACATCAGCACAAATCCTCCCCACTAAAGTGGTGTAGGGTATAATGAAGTTAAATAAAGGTAAATGATAAGCTATTGAAATAGGCCAATATAGATCAGTTTCAATTTCCAAGAAGAAGGCCTATTATAATAATATTTAAATGATTAAAATTTTATAAAAGAAAATTTCTAAATCTTTTTGATACCTTAACCACCACTTTTCATGATATACAAATTTTAATTGTTCGCTATAATAACAGCTCATTGATGCTCCCAAAAAATATTTATGTTAAATATAACCATAAATTTTGTAGCCAACAAGATATAAAACTACTCTTGCCAAAGCCAATTTCAACCAATACAAAAAAAGCCACTTGTAGATATATAAATGTAAATTTATGTTTCACTAATGAAAACAAGAAATTTTGTTAATAATTTCAAATTGGTATTTCCCCCCAAAAAAAATAATAAGAAGCTGTGTTAATAAATTAATGCAAATTTAAACGCAAAACTTAAATATTTTGAAATTTTAACGCATTTTTATGTTATTTCTTGTTTGTTTTCATTTTATGCGCTTCGTTTTACTTCAATAGTTTTAAATGTGGAGCATGACTAGGGACTAGACAAAACCGAGTAAAGAATAACAAACATTTGTTTCTATACATATTGTGCATTCGAAATAGATTGAAATTGTTATTTTTATTATTTACTTAAAGTTGATCATAGAATTTTCTCACCTGGTGAAAAGCGCAACAACTTTAAAGATTTGTTGGCATTTGGCCAAAAATATCTGTGGAAAAAGAATAACAACCACAAATAGTACGCAATTGTATGGAATTAAAGGGTGGAGAGTTTATTTTTCTTAAAACTATATATGAATGACTTTTTTTTTATAGACAACAATTGTATACACACACTTAGAGGGAAAATAGAAAAACATAATAATAAATAACACACAAACATTTATATTTATGTATTTACGTAGAAAAGAGATTCCCAAATTATATAGTATTGGCTATAAAGTAATATAGTAATATAGCCTCGACTACATAGTACTTTATAGTCTATACTATAGTCTATAGCCTTAACCATATAATAGTCTATAGTCATAACTATATGTGAACCTACAGTCTCGATTATAGAATCGTCAATAGTCTTGACTACAGAGTAGTTTATAATCTTGACTATAGAGTAGTATATAGGCTTGACTATAAATTAGTCTATAGTTTTGACTATAGATTAGTCTATAGTCTTGACAATAGAGTAGTCTATAGTGTAGACACCATAGTCTATGGTCTTCTATAGAGTAGACTAAAGTCGAGACTATGGGGTAGACTATAATCTTGACTACAGAGTAGTCTATATTCTTGACTATAGAGTAGCCTATAGTCATAACCATAGAATTGAGTAAAGAACAGTCTATTGTCTTAGCTAAAGAGTAGTTATGGTCTTCTATAGAGTAGGAGAAGTCTATAGTCTTGACTATAGAATGCCCTATAGTCTGGACTATAGAGTAGTCTATAGTCTTGACTATTAAGTAGTTTAAAATCTCGACTATTAAGTAGTCTATAATATTGACTATAGAGCAGTCTATAGTCTTGACTATAGAGTAGTCTATAGTGTTGACTATAGAGTAGTCTATAGTCTTGACTATAGAGTAGTTTATGGTCTTAACTATAGAGTAGTCTATGGTCTTGACTATAGAGTAGTCTATAGTCTTGACTATAGAGTAGTCTGTAGTCTTGACTATAGAGTAGTCTATAGTCTTGACTATAGAGTAGTCTATAGTCTTGACTATAGACTATAGACTACTTGAATATAGAGTAGTCTATGGTCTTGTCTATAGAGTAGTCTATAGTCTTGGCAATTGAGTAGTCTATAATATTGACTATAGAGTAGTCTATGGTCTTGACTATAGAGTAGTCCAAAGGCAAGACTACGGAGTAGTCTATAGTCTTGACTATAGAATAGTCAATAGAATAGGGAAAAATAAATATACACGCCTGGTACCAAATTGACGGCAAATTTTTCAATAACATCCGTTAAAGTTAACAAACGTTGTAAGCTCACTATTGACAATGGATTGAGAGCTTACCACGTTTGTTAACTTTTAGACAACGGATGTGTATAAAATTTAGATTGTGACAACGAATTGTTGCAATGTTGACAACGTTGCGTTGTGAACATTACATAGTGTTGTCGTAAGTATGTATATACTTGACAAAGGATGTTATTATTGGAACCAGGCGTGTATATATTTTTTCCCTCTGTGTAGAGTAGTGTATGGTCTTGACTATAGAGTAGTCCAAAGTCAAGACTATGAAGTAGTCTATAATATTGACTATTGAGTATTCAAAAATCTCGACTATGGAAAAATCTATAGTGTTGTAGTTAAAAAGCAGCGGAAAAAATGCTAGGACTATGATTTGTTGGCCTTCTAATAGACATATTTACATATTTTAAAGATGTGATACTCCTTTCTCTTTGCTTTTCGAATGAGATATTCCTGTTCTAAAAGGATTCATGCACATTTAATAAAGATTTGTGTATCGAATTTGAAATGAAAATTTGCTTTATAAAACTTTTATAAGTTCTAATGAAAAATATGACTATTAATGTAAATGAAGATCTTCTAATAAGTCTTCAGTGTAAGACCTTCTTAAAATACTTCAACGAAGAAACTATATTTGGGCCTTCAACTGAAAACCATCCACGTATGGCTATAAAACAAGGCAAATACTATTGCTACAATTTCAGACAATTATTTGGAGCCGTAATTAGTTAAAACAATAAAAACTTGATAAGAAATGTAGTATTTCTAACACTGTTGTTTTCTAGCGGAATATTTTTTTAAAAACTGAACTTATTAAAAGCAACATACCCTTTAAAAAGCTTTATATGTATTAAAATAAATTAAAATACGCACTCACCTTATTTAACACTGCCTTTTTTTCCTTGTTTTCTTTCCGCAAACAACTTCAATTGGTCCTATTTTACACATTTTCAGTTTGATTTTACATTTATTTTCACAACATTTTTCTTTAAATTTTTTCTTATTTACAGAATTTTCATTTGATATTTATATTTATTTTCTATTTTTTTCTCATTTTTTATTTATTACTTTTTTTCTTCTCATTATTATTTTAGCTTTTTTCCTTTAAAATATCAACATTTTATTTGAAAGCTTATTGCTTATAAAAATTTCTTTTAATTCCTCATTTCCTTAACTACAATTAAAAAAGCTTTTTTTCCTCTTCTTTGCTTCACACAAACCTTTATACACACACTTTCATCTATACCCACTGTTGCACTTAACACATTCCCCTCCCCGCACAACCAAACGAACTTATTTATTAACAACGAATGAAAAACTAAAGCAACAACCGACCGGCACAACATTTTATATTTTTCCCAACTATTTTCACTAATTTACAAGTTACTTTTTAACTATATTTTTACCCAAAACGATTAACAAACATTTAAATTTAATATTTATGCAAAAATATTAACAATTGATTAACTTTTAACCAGATTTATTAATTAATTAAACGACCACTAATCCCCAAACAATCGAACACTTGCGAAATTTCCAGAAAACTAAAAGAGAAAAATGCAAGTCAAGATTATATTGTTATTGTTGTTGTTGCTGCTGCTGTCATTATTTGATTGTATGCATATGTTTGTTGTAATTTGATTGTGTTGGGTGGTGGGGGAGAATATTTTAGAGTGTGTAAATAGATTAGGAGCACACTTTTAAGTAGAAGAGTTTTTAGTGATGGTTAAATTAGGGTTCTAAAAATCGACTTTAAAATAAACAAAGAAGACGACTTTTCTGTCCTAACGAAGTCGAAAAGTCGACTATCTTGTAAGAAAAAAGTCGAAGAACCGATTTATCAAAAATACAAGAAGTGCAAAAGTCGAACTATTGAACTCTAGTATTAGGGTGATTCATTTGGTTTTTTAACCGAGTTTAAAAGAGGTTCTGCGGCAGACATTTTATGGAATTTAAATCTAGTCTAGTCTATAGTCTAGTCCATAGTCTAGTCCATAGTCTAGTCTATAGTCTAGCCTATAGTCTAGTCTATAGTCTAGTCTATAGTCTAGTCTATAGTCTAGTCTATAGTCTAGTCTATAGTCTAGTCTATAGTCTAGTCTATAGTCTAGTCTATAGTCTAGTCTATAGTCTAGTCTATAGTCTAGTCTATAGTCTAGTCTATAGTCTAGTCTATAGTCTAGTCTATAGTCTAGTCTATAGTCTAGTCTATAGTCTAGTCTATAGTCTAGTCTATAGTCTAGTCTATAGTATAGTCTATAGTCTAGTCTATAGTCTAGTCTATGGCCTAGTCTATAGTCTAGTCTATAGTCTAGTCTATAGTCTAGTCTATAGTCTAGTCTATAGTCTAGTCTATAGTCTAGTCTATAGTCTATAGTCTAGTCTATAGTCTAGTCTATAGTCTAGTCTATAGTCTAGTCTAGTCTAGTCTATAGTCTAGTCGATAGTCTAGTCTATAGTCTAGTCTATAGTCTAGTCTATAGTCTAGTCTATAGTCTAGTCTATAGTCTAGTCTATAGTCTAGTCTATAGTCTAGTCTATAGTCTAGTCTATAGTCTAGTCTATAGTCTAGTCTATAGTCTAGTCTATAGTCTAGTCTATAGTCTAGTCTATAGTCTAGTCTATAGTCTAGTCTATAGTCTAGTCTATAGTCTAGTCTATAGTCTAGTCTATAGTCTAGTCTATAGTCTAGTCTATAGTCTAGTCTATAGTCTAGTCTATAGTCTAGTCTATAGTCTAGTCTATAGTCTAGTCTATAGTCTAGTCTATAGTCTAGTCTATAGTCTAGTCTATAGTCTAGTCTATAGTCTAGTCTATAGTCTAGTCTAGTCTAGTCTAGTCTAGTCTATAGTCTAGTCTAGTCTAGTCTATAGTCTTGTCTAGTCTAGTCTATAGTCTAGTCTAGTCTATAGTCTAGTCTAGTCTATAGTCTAGTCTATAGTCTAGTCTATAGTCTAGTCTATAGTCTAGTCTATAGTCTAGTCTATAGTCTAGTCTATAGTCTAGTCTATAGTCTAGTCCATAGTCTAGTCTATAGTCTAGTCTATAGTCTAGTCTATAGTCTAGTCTATAGTCTAGTCTATAGTCTAGTCTTTAGTCTAGTCTATAGTCTAGTCTATAGTCTAGTCTATAGTCTAGTCTATAGTCTAGTCTTTAGTCTAGTCTATAGTCTAGTCTATAGTATAGTCTATAGTATAGTCTATAGTCTAGTCAAGTCTTTAGTTTAGTCTATAGTCTAGTCTATACTGTCCATTAGGGTGATAGCTTTTATACAACTTTTGAAAGTTTCAAATCGGCCCATCTATTCCACATAGAGTATATCCCGTGCATTAAAAAAGTTTCCGCGGCAAATGCTTTAAAGTTCTCACTTTTTTTTAAATTAACTTAAATTATACTTCATTTTTCCATTCGCATTCGCTTTAATAAATATCACATACAAAACAAAATCCCAACCCTGTCATTATTCCTTTTTGACATTTTACTAAATATTTCGCATTTGACATTCACTAATAAATCTCCTTAACATCTTGCTCTTAATCTATTTACGCACTTTTTTTATTATTCTCCACCTCTCTACAACAAAATAAATTAACAACAAACACATTAGAAACTTGCACAAATCAAATAATGACAGCAACAACAACAATAGCAATAGAATCTTGACTAGCATTTTTCTTTTTTAGTTTTCTAGAAATTTCGCAAGTGTTCGGTTGTTTGGTGATTAGTGGTCGTTTAATTAATAAATAAAGCCGTTTAAAAGTTAATAATTTGTTAATATTTTTGCATAAATATGAAATTTAAATGTTTACTAATCGTTTTGTGTAAAAATATTGTTAAAAAGTAACTTATAAATTAGTAAACATATGTAGGAAAACTGTTTGGAAAAAGATAAAATGCTGAGCCCGATCGTTGTTTTGCTTTAGTTTGGCCATTCGTTGTTAATAAGTGTGTGTGGTTGTGCGCGGGTAGGGGAGTGTGTTAAGTTCATTGGTTAGTTGGTTGGTTGGAAAGTGGAAAAAAGGTTGTTAATGAGAAAGGAAAAGCTTTTATAAGTTTTGTAAAGAAAAAAATGAAGAAGTTAAATAATTTCACTTAAAGTAAAGGAAATTAGAAGGAAATCAAGTGTAGATCATTGTAAGAAAAAAGCTAAGAAAATAAAAAAAGTTGTAAAAGTAAATAAATAATAATAAAAGAGAAAAATAAAGAATTAATAAAAAGCTTTGTAAAAGATTATGTAAAAGAGGAATTAAAATTTTTGGCGTAAAAGGAAACAGGTGTTAAATAAGGTGAGTGATTTTTTTAATTTACATAATTATAATTCTAAACATTTAAAATACAATATAATAATACATAGATCGAAGTTTAGGATATACTCATTTCGCTTTGTTTTTCGCATGAGATTGTCTTGACTATAAAGTAGTCCATAGTCTTGATTATAGAGTAGTCTGTAGTCTTGACTATATAGTAGTCTATTGTCTTGACTATAGAGTAGTATATAGTCTTGATTATAGAGCAGTCTATAGTCTTGTCTATATAGTAGTCTATTGTCTTGACTATAGAGTAGTCTATAGCCTTGACTATAGAGTAGTTTATATTCTTGACTATAGAGTAATCTATAGTTTCGCCTATAGAGTAGTCTATAGTTTGGACTATAGATTAGTCTATAATTTTGACAATAGAGTAGTCAATAGTTTTGATTATAGATTTGTCTATAGTTTTGGTTATAGATTAGTCTATAATTTTGACTATACAGCAGTCTATAGTTTTGAGTATAAAGTAGTCTATAGTCTCGACTATAGAGTAGTTTATGGTCTTGTCTATAGAGTAGTTTATATTCTTGACTATAGTTTAGTCTATAGTTTTGACTATAGAGTAGTCTATAGTTTTGATTATAGATTTGTTTATAGTTTTGATTATAGATTAGACTACAATTTTGACTATAGAGTAGTCTATAGTTTTGAGTATAAAGTAGTCTATAGTCTTGAATATAGAGTAGTTTATGGTCTTGTCTATAGAGTAGTCTATAGTTTTGATTATAGATTAGTCTATGATTTTGATTATAGATTAGTCTATAATTTTGACTATAGAGTAGTCTTTAGTTTTGACTATAGAGTACACAGAAAAAAATGGAATTCAAAATCAAACAAAAAATTCATAAAGCCAAGTATTTTTTTTACTAAAATAGGACCTATCACGAAATTCGTAAAATCAAGTACTCAAAATCGTAAATTCTTTATTGAAAAAATTTCAGGATTTTTCTTATTAAAATAAGATACTATTTACGAAAAACATTAATAAATAATCGCAACATTTCCAAACAATTATTTTACTGAAACAATAACACAAGTTATTAGTATTTGTACTGAAATTCAAGCAAATATGTTATCTGAAACAGTTAAATTATTTATTGTATTTTGGCAATAATAATAAGAAAATTTTTTATTGAATCTATAAAAATTTTGTTAAAAAATATATACTAAATTTTAACAAAAATTTTACAAAAAATATTTAAAACTAAAAGTAGTAAAAAAATTACATATATACTTACAACATTTTTAAGAAAACGTTTCTAATTCTAGAAACTATTATTTTGTACTGTGAAAACTGAAACACTTATACATTAAATGTTATAAACCAAATAAGAATTATATAAATTCATTTTAGTACATTCCAAAACTGGTTTTATTGTTGTATTCCATATGCTGACATAAAAATAAAACTCAAACAAAAACATTTATTGAATCAGTAAAAATATTTACTGAAAGTTAAATTTATTTCAATAAAGTGTTTGTTAGAAAATATTTTCCTTCTGTGTGAACATCAAACAAATTCGTTATAAACCCAAATAAAAATATTTATAAAAATCGAAATTAAATTTAAGCAAACGATTGTTAAGAAAAAAATTGTGCATATTTTTTTCTGTGTAGTCTATAGTCTTGGCTATAGAGTAGTCTATAGTCTTGACTATAGAGAAGTCTATAGTTTTGACTATAGAAGAGTCTATAGTTTTGATTATAGAGTAGTCTATAGTTTTGCGTATAGAGTAGTCTATAGTTTTGAGTATAGAGTAGTCTATAGTCTTGACTATAGAGAAGTCTACAGTCTTGACTATATAGTAGTCTATGGTCTTGACTATAAAGTAGTTTATGGTCTTGTCTATAGATTAGTCTATAACTTCGAGCATAGAGAAGTCTTTAATTTTTAACTCTAGAGTAGTCTTTAGTCTTGACTATATAGTAGTCAATAGTCTTGACTATAGAGTATTCTATAGTCCTGACTATATAGAAGTTTGTTGTCCTGACTATGGAGTTGTCTATAGTCTTTACTATAGAATGGTCTATAGTCTTGACTATAGAGTAGTCAATAGTCTTGACTATAGTGTAGTCTATAGTCTTGACTATAGAGTAGTCAATAGTCTTGACTGGAGACTATAGATTAGTCTATAAAATCGAGTACGGAGTAGTCTTTAATCTTGACTCCGGAGTAATCTATGGTCTTGACTATAGAGTAGTCCAAAGTCAAGACTATGGAGTTATCTATAGTCTTTATTATTGAGTAGTACAAAATCTCCATAGAGAAGTCTATAATCTTGTCTATTGAGTAGTCTGTGTTCTTGACTTTACAGTAATCTAAGGTCAAGACTTTGGAGTAGTCTATAGTCTTGACTGTTGAGAAGTCTATAGTCTTGACTATAGATTAGTCTATACGCGTGACTATAGAGTATTGACTATTGAGTAGTCTTTAGTCATTACTATAGATAAGTCTATAGCCTTGACTATAATTTAGTATATAAACTTGACTACAGATTAGTCTATAGTCTCGATTATGGAGAAGTCTGCAATCTAACCTATATAGTTATATATAACGCAACTGTGAAGAAATCTCTAGTCTTTGCTAGAGAGTAGTGTATGGCTTAGCTACAGAGAAATGTCGATTTGGGAATCTCTGTAATAATTTAAATTACTCAAACATTTTGTATTATTTTTGTTATTTCTTTTTCTTTATAAAAATCCCATAATAATTAACTAAAAATAAAAATTTTCGACATATCAAAGGTGAATTGCTGCTCAAAATTAAAAAAGCATTCTTTAGGTTTTTATTTAAATTCTCTAGCGTTTTTATTATTATTTTTTTTTCTTAAAATTAAATTAATTTTTATGTATTTTTGTTTTAATGTAATCAACTTTTTTTTAATGTGGCAAATACTAAGTAAGTAATTGTGGCACAATTGTTTGTGTACTATTTGTTTTAAGTTTTGTTTATACACATTTTAAAATAATTTCTAAATAGTACTCGCCGCACAAATATTTGATATTGTGTGTATTATGGGCTGGTCGATTGCATGTTGTTTTATATTTTTTTGTGTAAATTAAAGACAAAAATGTTTGTTTGTTGTTTGACCTTTTTTTGTTTCTTTTTTTTAAGAAAACAAAAACTCGTCTAGTAGTATTATTAAGAAAAATACACACATATCTGTCATCAATCTTGGCCAATTAATTTATTTAAATAAATTTTTATGTCAACACTAACATATAATTTAATATTGAAGAAAATAAATAAAAAATGAAGGACCCTATTTTTAGCTCAGTTTGTAGAATGTTTAACAATAGACTGATACAAATTGGATTTAAAAACATTTTAAGTTTCCACTCATAAATATTAAAGTTGTTCATTTATTGCTCAAATTTAGACAAATATAAATTGCAAAATAACCACATGCATGTTCACTCACATCTCTTCCCATATTGAATGAAATACATTCACATTTAATTGTAATAAAGTTCTTATTTGCGAAGTCATGTTGAGAGGAAATATCACTTACCGAAAGTCATATGAAATAATTGTATAATGAATGGAAATAACATTAACTGCGTGAGTTTAATCAGAACAATTAATCTAAAAGCGTTTAGTTTCGTTCAGGCAAAACTCACTAAAACTAACCACAACTTGTATATGCATATATGTACGTACGTGAGTTTGCAGAGACACAAACCAAATGTTAAGGGACTTGTTTCAAGGATTGTTTTAGGATTTTTTTTATATTGCCAAGAACCGCATTTACTTAAAAAGAAACATAAGTGAGAACAATAATAGCAGAGAAAAAGAGAAATTTTCAAAGATTTTTTCCAAAAAAAATTTTAGAAAGTTTTTTCTTTAATTTTCGAAAAAAATTTATAATTGAGCGAGAGTTTGAAAATGTGTTTGAAAATTTTCGATTGAAAAATAAATATTTCGAAAAATTTTTACTAAAGAGAAATTTTTCGAAAATGTTCTCTTAAAAGAGAAATGTTGCGAAAATTTTGTACTAAAACAGAAAATTTTGTACTAAAAGATAAATTGAATTAGAAAATTTTCTATAAAAAGAAAATTTTTTGAAAAATATTGTACTAAAAGAGAAGTGTTCCGGAAATATTCTAATAAGAGAGAATTTTTAGAAAAAATTTCTAACAAAAGAGAAATTTTGTGAAAAATATTTAAAAAATAAATTTTGAGAAAATTTTGTAAAATAAAAATATTTAGAAAATATTCTTATTAAAGAAGAAATTAATTAATATTCTAATAAAAGGGAAATTTTGGATAGAGTTCAAATAAAAGAGAAATTTTTCAAAATAGTTCTATTTAAATGAAATTTTTCTAAATTTTATGAAATATTTTTTCTTAAAAGAGGAGACTTTTTAACAAAATTCTATTAAAATATATATTTTTCAAAAATTTCTAACAAAAGAATTATTTCTCAAAAATGTTCTATCAAAAGAAAAATTTTTAGATTTTTTTTTACTAAAAAGAGAAAAGATTTCTAAATAAAAATAGAGATTTTTAAAATTCGAAAAATGAATAAAAAAAGATTAAATTTTCGAACTCGAAAAATTTACGAAATTATAAAATTTTTTATTAAAAAGAGAAAATTTGCAAAGTTCGAAAATTTTCTACAAAAAGTGAAATTTTTCGAAATTGTTCATTTAATAGAGACATTTTTTGGAAGTTTTTATCAAAAGATAAATTTTTCGAATAAAATTAAAAAAAAAAATATTTTTCGAAAAAAATTTTATAAAAAAATTAATTTTTCGAAAACTCTTTTCTAAAAAAAGAGAAATATTTCGAAAATTTTCTATTAAAGACAAGAAAAAACTAGAAATTTTCAAAATTCGAAAAATTTCTATAAGAAATATATATTTTCTTGTTCGAATAATTTTCTGTTAAAAGAGAAATTCTCGAAATTATAAAATTTTGCAAAGTTCGAAAATTTTCTTTTAAAAGAGAAAAATGAAAGAGATTTTTTCGAAACTGTTCTATAAAAAGATAAATTTTTAGAAAATGTTCTATTAAAAGAGAAATTTTCCGAAAGTTTTTATCAAAAGATTAACTTTTCGAAAAAAATTGTAAAAGAAAATCAATTTTTTTAAAAAAATTTTATAAAAAATTAACTTTTCGAAAACTTTTTTCTAAAAAAAGAGAAATATTTCTAAAAATTTCTATTAAAGAAAAGAATTTTCGAAAGATTTACAATTAAAAAATAGAATTTTTCAAAATTCGAAAAATTTTTATTAAAGAAAGATACATTTTCGAATAGTTTTCGGTTAAAAAAAGAAATTTTCGAAATTATAATAGAGAAAATAAAAGGGATTTTTTTTTTTCAAATTAAAAGTGAAAAACTTTTATAAAAGAAAATAAACTTTTATAAAAAAATAATTTTTCGAAAACTTTTTTCCTAAAAATAGAAATATTTCGAAAATTTTCTATTAAAGAATAGAATTTTCGAAAGTTTAGTTGTAAAACTTTCGAAAAACTAGAAATTTTTGAAAAATTCGAAAAATTTCTATAAAAAAGATAGATTTTCTTATTTGAATAATTTTCTGTTAAAAGATAAATTCTCGAAATTATAAAGTTTTCTATTAAAAGGGGGAAAAAGTTTGAAAATTTTCTATTAAAAAAGAAAAGAATTTTCGAATGTTTTCCAATTAGAAAATAGAAATTTTGAGACTTCGAAAAATTTCTATTAAGAAAAAATACATTTTCAAATTTTAATAACCAAATGTTAAAAAGCGACATTTTCGAAAATTTTCTATTAAAAAGAGAAATTTTGTAAAATTTTAAAATTTTCTTTAAAACATTAAAAAAATTTTATTAAATAAAAATTTTCGATAAAAATTTAAATTCGAAAATTTTTTATAAATAAATTTTCCATAAAAAAGATAAAATTTTTGAAATTCAAAAATGTTTTATAAAAAAACTAATTTCGAAATTTCTTTAAAAAAGGCATTTTCGAATTTTAAAATTTTCCTCTAAAAAGAGAATTTCGAAAATTTTTTATGAAAAAGTTTTTCGAAATTTTTTTGTAAAAGAACTTTTTCGAAAATTTTCTATGAAAGAAGTTTTTCGTAATTTTTCTATAAAAGAAAAATAAATTTTCTATAAAGACTAGAAATTGAACATTTTCTATAAAAAAGACACTTTCGAATTTCGAAAATTTTCTATAAAAAGGTTTTTCGAAATTTTTCTATAAAAAAAGTTTTCGAAAATTGTCTATAAAAGACATTTTTGAATTTCGAAAATTTTCTATAAAAAGACATTTTCTAATTTCGAAAAAAAGTTTTTCAAAAATTTTCTATAAAAAAGTTTTTCGAAAATTTTCTATAAAAAAGGTTTTTTGAAAATTTTGTATAAAAAAAATAAATTTTCTGTAAAGACGAAAATTTTTCGAAAAAAAAAAAAATGAAATTTTTCGAAACAAAAAAAAAAAAAAAAAAATATTTTCAAAATAAAAGACAAATGTTCGGAATTCGATAAATTTCTATTAAAGTAGTAATATTCGAGATTCGAATTTTCCTTTAAGTATATATTGCCCAAAAATAAAATCCAATTATTTACCAAACCCACTACCTATTTAACCACCTCTGCTCCAACAACATTCTTCATATTAAGATGTCTACTAGGCATAACAATTAATCGTGAACTCTTTTAAAACATGCAAACATTTATACTCCTACAAAACATTTACTTTTAGTTCAGTTAATATTCAAACATTTATAACAAAAAATCATGCTGTGCAAATGGCTCATTACCATTTCATTATATTCAAAGGAAAAGTCATCGAAAAAGGGGGTTGAGTAGTTGGTGGTCGCGTGTTGGGTGAAAATTGTTACAAATGACAATTGCAAAACCAGAAATGAAATAAAAAAGAAAAGTAACAGAAATCTATTGAAAAAACAAATGACTCTTACATATTTTACTTGAGACATAATTGACGTCCTGAATTTCGTTGGGGGAGGGTTTAACAGCCACACAGTTATAAATATCCATGTTGATTTGCAAGTAATTTCCTTCCTTAAACTAGACACTTCCATCCTACACTTTTACAACATTTAGGTTCCATTCGTTTTATTCCTTCTGTTGTAATTGGCACATGGGGAGTTATGGACAACTAAACATCAGACTAAAGTAAAATTGAGGGTTAAAAGAAAAACTGCATACTCATTGAATCACCTTGGGGGGTTAACAAAAAGCATATTAATTTGTAAATGGAAACCATATATGTTATTAAGTCAACTAAAATTGAAAAAAAAAAATACAAACAACATGATTAACTTTTGTTCATAATTTGCTCAAAGGTTATTAATAATATGTTACTTTTTATCGTTTGAACTAGTGTAAATGACAATATTATTTATCTTATGCCTTCAGGATAATGTCAAGTGTTTATGATATTATTGTGTTTATATAAAACATTAATAAAGAGATGATGCCCAGTGGAGAATTATGTGGAAACTACATATAATTTTATTTACGAATTATTCAACGAATTTATAAATGTGTGAATTTAGGTTTTAAAGCTTTAATAAAGGACTACAAACAAAATTATAGAAAATATCTACTAACCCTACAAATATTAATGGCTACATATGGGCAATACCGTGAAAAGGTAAACCAGGACTGAAAAAATAAAACCGGCAAAATCGGCTGATCTAAAATCGATACAAGATTAAACTATACTTCCGATTTTTATAACGTTTGGTCTTCATTTGACCCAAGGTGCCATAAAAAGTTTAATTTAAAGAAAAACATTTAAATATCCATAACTTTTAAATAACAGTATAATCAATAAATAAGGCATAAATAAGTTTCAAATGAACATAAATCCCAGCTCCAAATTTTATGAGGATCGGTTCATATTTCCCAGCAGTCGTCATACGTTTGATTTTAATGTTTATTGGTCAACTGCACTTTCCTGTTTTCTTTCAGAGAAGGGTCTACAATAAAATTTTCTGACCCTATAAATTATATATTCTGGATCGGAGTCGATTAAGGCATGTCTGTATGCTTGTTTGTTTTCTTCAATTTTTGAAGACCCCAGATGGTTTTGGGATATAAATCTTCGATAATTTTATCTGACATGCAATGTTGTTGTGGCTTTTTTGTCAAAGTAATCTTCTATTATGAAGTTTTGAAATATAGTTAGTTAGTTAGTTAGTCAGTTAGTTAGTTAGTTAGTTAGTAGTAGTTAGTTAGTTAGTTAGTTAGTAGTTAGTTAGTTAGTTAGTTAGTTAGTTAGTTAGTAGTTAGTTAGTTAGTTAGTTGTAGTTAGTTAGTTAGTTAGTTAGTTAGTTAGTTAGTTAGTTAGTTAGTTTAGTTAGTTAGTTGTTAGTTAGTAGTTAGTTAGTTAGTTAGTTAGTTAGTTAGTTAGTTAGTAGTTAGTTAGTAGTTAGTTAGTTAGTTAGTTAGTTGTAGTTAGTTAGTTAGTTAGTAGTTAGTAGTTAGTTAGTTAGTTAGTAGTTAGTTAGTTAGTTAGTTAGTTAGTAGTAGTTAGTTAGTTAGTTAGTTAGTTAGTAGTTAGTTAGTTAGTTAGAGTAGTTAGTTAGTTAGTTAGTTAGTTAGTTAGTTAGTTAGTTAGTTAGTAGTTAGTTAGTTAGTTAGTTAGTAGTTAGTTAGTTAGTTGTAGTTAGTAGTTTGTTAGTAGTTAGTTAGTAGTTAGTTAGTTAGTTAGTTAGTTAGTTAGTTAGTTAGTTAGTTAGTTAGTTAGTTAGTTAGTTAGTTAGTTAGTTAGTAGTTAGTTAGTTAGTTAGTTAGTTAGTAGTTAGTTAGTTAGTTAGTTAGTTAGTTAGTTAGTTAGTAGTTAGTAGTTAGTTAGTTAGTTAGTTAGTAGTAGTTAGTTAGTTAGTTAGTTAGTTAGTAGTTAGTTAGTTAGTTAGTTAGTTAGTTAGTTAGTTAGTTAGTTAGTTAGTTAGTTAGTTAGTTAGTAGTTAGTTAGTTAGTTAGTTAGTAGTTAGTTAGTTAGTTAGTTAGTTAGTAGTTAGTTAGTTAGTTAGTTAGTTAGTTAGTTAGTTAGTTAGTTAGTTAGTTAGGTAGTTAGTTAGTTAGTAGTTAGTTAGTTAGTTAGTTAGTTAGTTAGTTAGTTAGTTAGTTAGTTAGTTAGTTAGTTAGTTAGTTAGTTAGTTAGTTAGTTAGTTAGTAGTTAGTTAGTTAGTTAGTTAGTTAGTTAGTAGTTAGTTAGTTAGTTAGTTAGTAGTTAGTTAGTTAGTTAGTTAGTTAGTTAGTTAGTTAGTTAGTTAGTAGTTAGTTAGTTAGTTAGTTAGTTAGTTAGTTAGTTAGTTAGTTAGTTAGTTAGTTAGTAGTTAGTTAGTTAGTTAGTTAGTTAGTTAGTTAGTTAGTTAGTAGTTAGTTAGTTAGTTAGTTAGTTAGTTAGTTAGTTAGTTAGTTAGTTAGTTAGTTAGTTAGTTAGTTAGTTAGTTAGTTAGTTAGTTAGTTAGTTAGTTAGTTAGTTAGTTAGTTAGTTAGTTAGTTAGTTAGTTAGTTAGTTAGTTAGTTAGTTAGTTAGTTAGTTAGTTAGTTAGTTAGTTAGTTAGTTAGTTAGTTAGTTAGTTAGTAGTTAGTTAGTTAGTTAGTTAGTTAGTTAGTTAGTTAGTTAGTTAGTTAGTTAGTTAGTTAGTTAGTTAGTTAGTTAGTTAGTTAGTTAGTTAGTTAGTTAGTTAGTTAGTTAGTTAGTTAGTTAGTTAGTTAGTTAGTTAGTTAGTTAGTTAGTAGTTAGTTAGTTAGTTAGTTAGTTAGTTAGTTAGTTAGTTAGTTAGTTAGTTAGTTAGTTAGTTAGTTAGTTAGTTAGTAGTTAGTTAGTTAGTTAGTTAGTTAGTTAGTTAGTTAGTTAGTTAGTTAGTTAGTTAGTTAGTTAGTAGTTAGTAGTTAGTTAGTTAGTTAGTTAGTAGTTAGTTATAGACAACGGGGCTGTTATGTTCTTCTTTGCCAATTGCGTTGTGAAAATGACAACGAAGCATTGTCAAATTTGTAACAATCGCTGTTAAACAACAATTGCGCTAAGCTCACTTTGAACAACGCATTGCATCGATTCCGATAACTTTCTCCCAGGTTTCCTCTTATCTTTCTCCTTCAAATAAAGAACGTACTAGTCCTAGGTGTACATCTTCGGATTTGATTTACTATACATTCTTCTCTCAACCTATACTTCCTTAAAAAAAAATTAATCAAATGTTTGCTTTAAGTATATTAAGACGAATTTCGTAAATCAAGTTTAAATTCATATCATACATTTAAATAATTTCTAATTAAAATTATTAACATTATCAAAATAATCTTGCAAAAATCTAAAATGTCAGTACAAATTTACTAACAAGACACATAACTTAATTAATAATTATTTGGGAAAACTAAGAAGAAAATAAACAAAAAATCAACAAGTAATTTTATATATATTTTCTTTTATTTGTGTTTTTTTTTTTTTTTTGATACAATCAACCTAAATTATCTCAGAGTAATTCACAAGTAACAACATAAAATATCTTTATCCTCCACTAAAATTTTGTTGTTCATACATTAGAAATTTCTTTGCTTTTTGCTAAAATATTTTGCTGCGCGTAATTTTGTCACACTTTGATTGGCTAAAAGCATCAACTGACAAACTCTAGGTTCCCCAAAGTAAACACAAAATACAAAAACACACTAGCACAGTCACATAAATACATGAATATTATGTATGTATGTATGGATGTTTGTGTGCTTATAAATATGTATTGTGTATGTTGGTATATATATATGTATGTATGTATATTTTTTAAAAGACTATATAATTTGACAAGGATTTCCTTTTAATTTTAACGCATGCTCATTTCTTTAAGCAACACACAAAACAACATAGTTTACGTCGATGTTTTGATTGTAACACGTGCATTTTAAAGGAATCTTGTCGGTTTGTAAAATGTTTATAAACATGTTGTGGGCAACATTCGACGAGTTGTTTGGGGAGAGTCAATATTTACGGTTTTGTTTTCGAGAAACTTTCCCGCCAAATTTTTTTGTGCTCTTTTGAGTTTAAAGTGGTGGTTTTTTGTTGTAGCTGCAGGAACCCAACATGTGTTGCTGTCTGTCTGTCTGACTGGCTATTTGCAGGTCTCTGCTTGTCTGTAAAATTCTTGAGAACTCATACCACCCGTGGTACTCGCACACCTTAAAATTTTACAGCAACATGTTGGATACAAGTACTGAGTGGTTTGGTTGGGTTGGTGGTGTTGGTGGTGGCATGAAGTGGGTTGATGATTGTTTGTTGTTTTCCTTTTTGCTTCTTGCTTGTTTACTTTTGCCGGCATTTAGTACAACAACTCGCATCATAACAAAAACAAAAAACCGAAGCCAAAAAACGACAAATAACGATTACTAAAGCAAATGCACTTCGTGTGCAAATTACCATTTGCTGCCACTACAATTGTTGTCTGTTACGTTTGTTGTTTCTTTAGCGTTTGCTGATACATTGTGCACGGAAAATCGGAAAATCAGTTGGTAACGAGTTTTCCGTTGGTTTAGACGTGTTCGTTACAAGCGGTTCAAAACAAATACAAAAACACCAAGCAAATAAAACCCAAATATATAATTTGTCTTAAAAAAAAATATTAATTATACGCCACCTTAGAGTAGACGTAAAAATTTTCTGTAAATGTTTTTTTTTTTGGGTGAAATTCTTACGAAGTATAACAATAATAACAACAATTATTATTATTTTAGTGTAAACAATTTCATAGTTAAACAATAAATTAAAGGTTTTTATGGTGAAAAACAAAAAGTTGAAATCCAAATTTTTTTTACGCATTATAAATATACCTGAAACAAATATAAAATCAAAGTGAAAAGGAAATTCAATTATAAATTTAAAAATTAATGAAAAAAAATATTAATTGTGTTTTTCAAACATCAAGTGTCTGAAATATTTTCAAGTGGAAATATAAATTTCAGTTTAATAATAAAGCAAACAACTATTCAAAAAAAGGTAAAATTAAAAAAATATTTTTAAAGGTGAATTTTTATTAATATTTGAAAAATTCAGCTGTAAGATGTCTTTTTGTTATCAGTAATCTCTGAACAATTTTAATACTGAAAAACTTGCCTTTTAAATAGTTTTATACCAAAATGTACTCGACTGTTTTGTTTGTTTTTATAGTAAAAAATATAATAAACATGCTTGTTTATATTTTATGTAACCATTGAACGATTTGTGGCCGATTAACTCCTGTGGCAATTAAAATAAACAACAAAAATAAAACAAAAATATTTTCAAATCATTAAAGAGGCACAATTTTTAATTGCCAGGGTAACCAGTAAAAAAACTAATTTCAATATAAAAGCCCCTATTACGTCAAAATATTAAATAACAAGTTCATAGTTTGATTCGAAGAAACTTACAACTTATTCGGAAGCACTTATATAATAATCTATTTTGTAATCGTTTCTTTTGGTGATTATTAAGGAAACTTATAATAGAATTGAAGCTATTATTATACAAAACCCTACACCTGAATTTAATTTCTTTCTGTCACATTCAGTTTCTAAAATATTCCATTTTTTTCTGAATTTCTTCGCGATATTTGTGTTTATAAGTTAATTTCAGACATTGAAGTAATTTTCTGAAGGGGACTTTGTATGGCAGCTAGGGTCAAATAAGGCCCGATCTTTTTGAAATTTGGCAAGTTCATCAAGGCTTGTATAAAACTTAGTTGTGTCGCTTTTTATCGATATACAGTTAAATTTAACATAATTATGAGCTCAGAAGCCCTTTTCGGGGGGTTCTGTTGTGAGGGGGTTAAGTGAAATAATGGACTGATTTTAACCATTTTCAATAGGCTTCGTCCTTGGGCCAGGAAGAAGCGTGTGTTCGAAATTACATCCAATTATCTTGAAAATTGAGACCTGTACCTTGCGCACAAGGTTTACGGACGGACGGACGGACATAGCTTAATCGACTCAGAAAACGATTCTAAGTCGATTGGTATACTTTACGGTGGGTATAGGATGAAAATTTTTGTATGTTACAAAGATCAACACAAACCCAATATACCCTTCCCACTAAAGTAGTGTAGGGTATAATAAAGATTTAGATTAGGTTGATGCAACAAATCCGAAGAAATACACCTAAGCCACTATCGAGCCTGTTGTGCGCTCCTTTTCATGAAAAAAACAAAAGTGTTCGCTGAATGTATTACTTTACAATGTTCAGAAACTCAGTTTTCTGGACGTAATTCCTAAAAATTTTCCAATCAGTGTTAGTAAGGAATGTTATTTCCGGAATAATATCACTTTCAAAATAGTAATTTCGACGAATGCCTGACAGTGGCAAAGAAGGTGCTGCAGAGTTTCACTGTCCTCACCACATGATCTACATTCGTCTGAATCCGCGTGACCAATTTTGTATGTGCTCGTAACCAGAATACGTAGCATCATACTAACCTCCCGAGCGATCTGGTGCCCATATGATGTAAACCTCACCTCTGGGAGAGTAGTATTCTCTCCAACACGGTTTTAGATTTAATTCTATCGCCCTAATTGCCTTCTTTATTTAGTTGAAATAAAAATGGGCGGAATCCTAAAATAGTAGTGTGGCACCAACTTGAAAATAGTCTCTGTTCAGAATCAAACCCCGGAATACCTACTACAATTATTACTTTGTATGATCAATTATGGATCGATTCTTATAAAATTTGACAAAGAGATTTAGGTTTCCAAAAAGACTTGTTCAAGCCGTATTTCATTTGCTAGACTGGCATTTTTACGCCTGTTATGAGCGTAAATGTAATTTTCTGAAGAGGGCCTTATATGAGGGGAAGTGTCAATTATGGACCGATCCTCATAAAAGTTTACAAGAAGATTTCGGTTTCTTTAAAACTTGTTTAAAACTTCATTAACGCAATTTTAAAGCAAGTGAGACTTTATGTGGGCGATAGGGTCAATTATGAAGCCATCCTTATATGGAGAGTAGGGTCAGTTATGGAGCGATGTTTATAAAATTTAACAAAGAGATTTTACCGCTATATATGCTACTTTTAGCAAGTTATGAGCATTTAAGTCATTTTCTGAAGGGGATCTTATATGGGGGCTAGGCGATATCTACAACTCCTCTTTAACTCGCTATTTTTAAGCGAGCGTGGAAAGTACTTGCCTTCAATGACATCACCGTGTGAAAATAATGAGGTGAAATGCTAATGAAGAAGTAGTGAAATAAGCTTTTTAACTCATTACTTTTCAATGTAAGTTTTTCCTGGCTGTAGGTTAACATATGATCGTGGTGTATTGTGGGTTTTGCTGATGTTTCTAACACCCAAAAGGTATTGGTCCTACACCCACCTTAAAGTATACCAATCGGTGTTTTAGCTATATCCGTCTGTCCGTCCGTCTGTCTGTCCGTCTGTGTGTCCATGCAAAAATTGTGCTCACGCTACAGGTCGCAATTTTCAGGATAAATTTGATGAAATTTTACTTTTCTTCCCATGGATGCAGCCTATTGAAAATGGTTAAAATCGGTCCATTATTTCGCATAGCCCCCATACAATCGGTACCCCCGAATAAGACTTTTGAGTTCATAAATATTTTAAATGTTCTTGTATCTCTCCAAAAAATCA
Source organism: Lucilia sericata (assembly GCF_015586225.1). Lineage (NCBI taxonomy): Eukaryota > Metazoa > Arthropoda > Insecta > Diptera > Calliphoridae > Lucilia > Lucilia sericata. Next base: position 109,568 of record NW_023994502.1, read on the forward strand.
GCAAAGTTAGTTTTATATAAATCTTGATACTGCTGATGGTCGCGTAATGATCGGGCCTCATTTGACCTTATCCCCCACATAAAGTCCCCTTCTGAAAATGACTTGATGGTTAAAATTCACTTATAAACACTAATATCACGACGATATTCTGCATAAATAACTTTAATGTAGATGTAAATCTCTCTACTAAAATTTATCAGGTTAGGCCCATATTAACCCCCTCACCCCTTATTACCCCTATTTTAGAAAACCCCTTTATGTTCAACAAATTGTTCAAAATATTTCTGAATTAAGGTGAAAATGAAATATTTTATTATTAAAAAACTTTTAAAAATTTGTAACATAATAACTGGTGTAGGGTTTCACATGGTCGGTCATGGTCGACTATTATATATGTATGTTTATGACAGCTAATGATCAAGTTAAAATTAAAGGATATATATGTATCACTAACAACGTCAATGTACTCTTTAATAAATTTTTTAACTTTAATGCCGTTAGATCGATCATTAATTGCTATCAGTGGGTGTATGTATTAAAGCGTAATATCCTCTCCGTCTTTAGAGTTTAATAAAAGTTATTGTTTACACATGATTTTCAAATAAAAATTCCTAATGCAACATAAAAGTTTCAATTAATTTGGCAAAAACAACGTTTTAAGTATTTAACAAAATAATCTAAAATATTTAAAATAAATTTTAATTGAGTGTTTATTACCTAAAAACTACATATTAATTACTTGCATGTTTATTTTATTTCACTAATTATTTAGTTGAAAGGTAATAAAATGACATAAATACAAAAAATAAAACGAGTCATTGAAATTAATTAAATGCTGTTGAAAATGTTTATTTTAAAATTGAAAAAAAAAACAAATTTTATTATTAGAATATGGTGTAGTTTTGTTAGATTTCTATAAGATGTCAGAATGATTTAGAAGCAGTAACTTGTGATTTATGAGAGATTATGAAATGTTGTAGATAGCAAAAATAGTTGTCTTAAAATTAGATATGTATAACATTATTTAGTGATACAAAATATATATAAAAATTCACACATACATACGTTTTCAAAAATTCAAAATTTCAAATTTTCTTCTATATTAATTTTATAATTGTTTCAATTTGTTAAACAAAATCTCTATACTTTACTTTATAGTACAATTAAATTTAAACATTAACTTAATGATTTTTTAATTAGAAATTAAATTGATGTTAAAAAGAAGCTGATGAAAACATTTGCATCAGCAATTTTACAGAATTTCTTAATGAACACTCATCAATATGTTTATAGAATTGATTTTTTTTTTTAATAATAACAACAACAAGAAAATATTTACCTCAATAACTATAAATTAAGTAATAAATTGTACTTCAATTTAAAGAAAAAAATATGTATGTAGAACAAAACAAAACTAGAAAAATAAAGAAAACCGCCATAAATTTGTGCAACAAAAACAAAAAAAAAAAAAACTATAATTTTAAATTAAAAAAAAATAATAATAAAATAAAATCTTCTCAGAGTTAAATGATCATTTCAATGATCATTTTTGATATATAAAACAGAAACTAACTACAAATTATTTGTTTGGTAGTAATTTGTTTTTGATCATTTCTCTGATACGAAACACCTGTTCTTGCGCCATGGCAGATCATCAAAAAGTTATGTGTGTGTGTGCGATCATGGAGATTCGAAATACATAAATATTTTAATAAACTCTTTGATTTTTTTCAAATTTGTGTTAATATTCGGCAAATTGTATATATAGAGTTTAACAGATACTTAAATAACATTTATGGCTAAAATGTAATACTATGTTTTTAATAGAGTAGTGGAAGAGCTCTTTTTTAACTTTTTATACCCTCCACCACCATTAGTGATGTCGTTCCTTGTGTAACACTAAGAAATATTCATCTAAGACCCTACAAAGTATATATATTCCGGGTCCTTATGAAATTCTGAGTCTATGTCCGTCTGTCTGTGTAAAACAGGCTCACGCTAAAACTAAGCAAAGGAAATCAACCAAATTCATCCAGTTTGGTATTGAAAATCAGCAAAATCGGTTCACAACGTAAAAAGTTATGAGTAAAAATTTCAGACTACCTCGAAAAAAAATATGAAATTCTCTCTTAAACTTTTTCAGGGCAGCGATCAATATGTTCGAAATCTTTACAGTCGATCCAATATTTCCCATAGGCCCCATATATTCCCGAAAATTAGTTTATCATTAATAACTCCCTCAAATATATCGGTATCAACACAAAAATGTGTACATGCAAATATAATATGAACAGAAATCGTAATATTGACATAGATCTCAGTCGGTCCACAATTGGTCATAGCTCCCATATAAGGTACGCTTCCAAAAATGACCTAAACGCAACTTTTTCATTGACAAATAAAGTTATTGTGTTAAAATTCGAGTTGAATATGTTTCGTATACATACAAATCAAAATTTTTTACGGATCGGTCCATTAACATAGCTCCCATATAAGGCCCACTTCCGAAAATCACTTAAAAGCACATATTTCATTGTCAAATAAAGCTATCTTGATCAAATTCGACACAAATATGTTTTGTCTAAACATGAATCACTCATAATTGGCCTATAATTGGTTATAGCTAAGGTCCACTTCTTAAAATCACTTAAAAGCACATATTTCTTGGTAAAATAAAGTTATCTTGACAAATTCGACACAAATATATTTTGTCTTCATATGAATCACTCTACAAAATTTTTTCCGGATAGGCTCCCATATAAGGTCCGCTTACGAAAATCACTTAAATCTTCTTTGAGTATAAAAACTGAAGGGATAAAGTAAGACTTGAATATGTTTTGTGAGCATATAAATCATTTTACCAAATTTTTTCTGAATCGGTTCATATTTGGTATTAGCTCCTATATAAGGTCCACTTCAAATAAAAACCCTTAAACGCACATATTTCATTATCAAATAAAGATATCTTGATAAAATATGTAAATGCACATATTTCATTGTAGTAAAATGAAAATTTTTTTCATGTAAATCATTGTAAATCATGTAAATTGTTTCCTGATCGGTCCATAATTGGTCACAACTCCCATATAAGGACCATTTCCGAAAATTTCTTAAACGCACATTGACAATCAAAGTTATAGGTATAAAATTTGACATAAATGTGTATTTTGTATATGTATATATGTATGTATATACCGGTCCATAAGTTGTCTTAGCTCCCATATAAGGTTAACTTCTGAAAATCACTTAATACTACTTAATTCGTTATTAAATGATTATATCCGGATAAAATTCATGAGTATGTTCTTTGTATAGATAAATCATTAATTCATAGTATTTATACCCTACACCACTATCTATCTGTCTGTCTATCTGTCCATCTGTCTGTCTATCTGTCCATCTGTCTGCCTGTCTGTCTGTCCTTCTGTTTGTCTGTCTGTCGGTCCATGTAAACCTTGTGCGTCGAAATTTTCAAGATAATTTGATGCACATACTCTTCTTTTAACCCAAAGACGAAGTCTATTGAAAATGGTTAAAATCGGTTTATTATTTCACCTAACCCCCATACAATCGTAGCCCCCGAATAGGACTTTTGAACTCATAAATATGTTAATTGTTCTTAAATCTCTTCAAAAGCCGGCAAATCTTAGTTTTATATAAGTCTTAATGATATTATGTGTACTTATTTTCGTAATGATCGGGCCTTATTTGACCCTATCTCATACATAATGCCCTTCAGAATATGGCTTGCTGATCAAAATTCACTTATGTCACTTACAGACGTACATAACTAATTTAAAGTAAAATTTTGAAAATTTTTAAATTCATTACACCGTCCCTCCATTTGCTGGTATTTGTAAAGCATAACATAATTGCCCACCATTTGCCCAAGAATTTTGCTTAGATTAAGCCAAGTCTGTCCGTTCGTCTGTCCATCCATCTATAATCTCCTTAAAGTTCATGTCGAGGAACTATATTCCTCGAGGAACTATATTCCTCCGTATCTATCACGTTGGACATTCTAAATGTAAATCCGTTAAAGTATTAAAGAATTGGCCTAATGGTTTTCCATAAAAGTATTAATAAATCGGTCTCATAATTTTTGAAATATCGCCTATTATAATACTACTGTTTAACCCTATTCAATTGATTTTGGACCAAATCATCATATTCTGATGCTTTTTTAATAACTTAGTTTTCGTAGAATAATAAACTCTATCTATTATAGAAAAAAAACTTAGGTATATTAAGTTATAGACTATTCAATATAGTTCGTCGATATATCAGCTTAGTATCATTCTGTCTATTAAGCCTTGTCCATCCGTCTGTCCTTCTGACCTTGTAAACCAGGAATTCAATCTACTTGAGGCAATTTTGAAAACAATTCAATGAAATTTGATACACTTTGGAACTATATAAGATATATTATGTAAAGATCTTTATATCCAGAGATAAAACCTGTTGATGTTGGCCCTAAGCAACGAAAGCTTTTGAAAAAAGCTTAAAGCTCATAATTAGTAATTCGGCATAAATAACTGTTATTTTTTTCCGCAAAACTATTCAACTTTCTCATTTTACTTTCACTTATTTTAACGTGTTTTTTTTTGTTTATATTGAAACAAAAATCATTTTAATAGTAATATTTGTGTAAATATTTTTTATTATTTAAACGAATATTGCTGATATTGCAAAATAAAACACAGATTGATGTTACATTTACATACATATACAAATGTCTGTTTGTAAAAATATTTTGTTAATTCGCTTATTTAGCATATTTGCAATAAGACTGTCATAACTTAAACAAAAAAAAAAAAATTATTCGCAAAAAATTTGTTTAAACCAAAATGACTTTAAAATTTGTAATTAAATGTCTTGTTAGAGGCACTTTTTGAAATTAGGCTCGCGATAGGGTGTTTCCAAGGCAAATATTGAGAGAGTAAACAAAAATTTCTAGATTCAACCTAAATTCAATGTTAAACGTTTCAATTTCGATTTCTAGCAGAAAATCATATTGGTGAGATGAAAAAACTATTAACTTATACATAGTTATGACAGTCTTCTTGCAACGGTATACATGTTTACACATTGTTAACCTTTGTATTTGTATGGAAATTTTGTTTTAAAAATATCATTAAATTAAATGATGTAGAATAATGAAAACATTAATTTAATTGACTTTAAGTAAGTTAATTGAAAAAATCCAATACGTATTTTATGAAAAACAATAAAATATTTCTGAAATCGGTGTAGGTGGTAACTTGGCACCACTATGTAAATACAGAATACAGTTGTTCAAAGATCCTCTTAAAATTTGTTGTAAAGTGTTAAAATATTTTTCTATGGGGATTATGTTTAAATAACACCCATGTCCGCCACACTCTATAATATAATATCATGGTAATTAAAACGCTTCATAATCAACATATTTCTGAGTATATCTGCATCCATATTTCTTTCTTTTCAATTGTAATTGTAATTCCGTAGTCCTTTCCGTTTGGGCGACATTGAGCTATAAATAATCTGACGGACAGACAGCCAGACGGATGGACGGAGAGACAGACAGACGGAGAAATCGCATACCGAAAGACAGACAGACGGGACTAGATTGTCTTAGGAACTAATAACGAACAAGGATCTGTTCATACGTATATACCGGTGTGCCTGCCACCAATATTTCATGACAAAATTAATATATTTCCCAAATTTTGGAGGGCTTTATAAACCTTTAATAAGTTTTTTAATAACAGGATTAAACTATAAACCATCTGAATGAAAAATATAACGAAACTATAACTAAAAATTTAAATTTAATCTTTAAAACGTATATAATTTAAACCACTTCTTCACTTTTTTTCAAAATTCTATAAAAAAGTTTTATAGAATTTTAAACTTTTGACTTCTTGGCATCAAAATAAAGCCAAGTGTGAAATGTAAAACGATTTATTACTATTTACAACTAATAAAATTGAATAACTATTCTTCGTATAAATAAATACAACAACAATAAAATAAATAATGTTAACAAGATTTTCAATAACAATAAAAATCTTATTGCAAGTATAGCTGCGTGGGTGTGTAAGTTAAGCATAAAAATATTAGGTGATTGTAAAGTTGTATAAGTACGTGTAACATTGCCAGTATCCGATACGTATGTAAAGGAAACATGTTAACAGATGTTGTAACACAATTTAGTTTTCTTTTTTGGCAATCGAAAAGCCATAAATCTATGTTGCAAAGACTCTTAGAAGCCATAACAGCAACAAGAAAGAAAACTACAGGAAATCTTCTATAAAAGTTTTTTCCCCAAGCGGTGGGTGGTGGACCAAAATGTTAACAATATTCCCTAAACTATTTCAGCTGAAACTGTTTTATATACTTAATATAGTACAAACATAAATGTTGCGTTTTGTTAATATTTACAAAATATTTAGCAGTTACAACAACAACAACATTTACCGCATGTAAATATTTATGTAGTTTTATTAAACATTTATACGGTTTAAATAGGCATTTAATACAAAACTACCGTGTAGTTTTTATTTCCTTTTGTAATTTTCTTCTGTTATTGTATTTGTAATTTTATTTGTTTTGTCAATTATATCGTTAGTCTGACAAAACTAACTGTTATTTGGGGTTAACATGCAAAAATAGATAAATTATATAGGCGTTTTTATTATGAGTTTTTTCCACGGTCTTTGGATTTTAGAGAACCCTTTTGGATTTAACACAAAACAGATTGTTGTTTATTCAAATATTATAAAATGAAAACTATAGCCTATAGACTGAACTATAGCCTGGATTATACATAATAGTCTGAACTTTAGTCTATAGTACCACCGTATAGACTATAGTACAGACTATAGTCCAGAATATATTATAGACTATAGTCCAGACTATAGTATAGACTATAGTCCAGACTATAGTATAGACTATAGTCCAGATTATAGTATAGACTATAGTCCAGACTATATTATAAACTATAGTATAGACTATAGTTCAGATTATAGTATAGACTATAGTATAGACTATAGACCAGACTATAGAATAGACTACAGTCCACATTATAGTATAGACTATAGTCCAGACTATAGTATAGAATATAGTCCAAACTATAGTATAGACTACAGACTAGACTTTAGTATAGATTATAGTCCAGATTATTGTATAGACTATATTATAGACTGTAGACCAGACTATAGAATAGACTATAGTCCAGATTATAGTATTGACTATAGTCCAGACTATAGTAAAAACTATAGTCCAGACTATGGTATAGACTATAGTCCAGACTATAGTAAAGACTATAGTCCAGACTATAGTAAAGACTATAGTCCAGATTATAGTATAGAATATAGTCCAGACTATGGTATAGACTACAGTGTATACTATATAGTCTATATTATTGTCTGTACTATATTATATACTATAGTCCAAACAAAATTATAGACTATAGTCCAAACTATAGTATAGACTATAGTCCAGACTATAGTATAGACTATAGACGAGACTATAGTCCAGATAGTATAGACTATAATCCAGGCTATAGTACAGACTCTAATCCAAACTATAGTATAGACTATAGTCCAGACTATAGTGTAGACTATAGCATAGACTATAGTCCAGACTATAGTGTAGACTATAATATAGACTATAGTCCAGGCAATAGTATAGACTATAGTACAGCCTATAGTATAGACTATGGCATATTCTATAGTCAAGCTATAGTAGAGACTATAGTCCAGATAGTCCAGCTATAGTACAGACTACAGTCCAGGTTATAGTACAGACTATAGTCCACGCTATAGTACAGACTATACTGTAGTATAGACTATAGTCCAGACAATAGTATAGACAATAGTATAGACTATAGTCCAGACAATAGTATAGACTATAGTATAGACTATATATATATAGTCCAGACTATAGTATAGACTATAGTCCAAACTATAGTATAGAATATAGTCTAGACTATAGTATAGACTATAGTCCAAACAATAGTATAGACTATAGTCCAAACTATAGTATAGACTATAGTCCAGACTATAGCATAGACTATAGTCCAAACAGACTATAGTATAGAATATAGTATAGACTATAGTCCAGACTATAGTATAGACTATAGTCCAGACTATAGTATAGACTATAGTCCTGACTATAGTATAGACTATAGTCCTGACTATAGTATAGACTATAATCCTGACTATAGTGTAGACTATAGTCCTGACTATAGTATAGACTATAGTCCTGACTATAGTGTAGACTATAGTCCTAACTATAGTTTAGATTGTAGTCCAGATTATAGTATAGACTGTAGTCCAAACTATAGTATAGAATATAGTTCAAACTATAATATAGACTATAGTCCGGACTAAAGTGTAGACTATAGTCCAGAAATAGGCATAAATAAATCAAGAGCAATTCCTTGCTGTTGTATTTTCTAAATGTTGCTTTCATAAATAGCTACTCATCGCTTGTTTCCCCAAATGTCAAATAGTAAAACAAATTTGACAAATTTTTCAATAATGACGTGACACGATAACATCAAAACAACTGTTACAAAGACAATAGTCAAATATTAGACAAATATATATTTCCTCAGTATCTAATATAAACTGTTGTAAATTTCTTTTGAGGGGGTGTGTTAGTAATATGGTAATTTAATGATAAATTAACTTATAATTTGTTTATTTTGTTTTTATGTGGCTTTTAATCAACATAAATTTAAATACAAACGAAAATATCATATTATAAAAAAATCATTACAGTAAAATCGATTTTTTCGTCCCCTTCTTCTATGCTTTTAGCGAAATTGACAATTCATCATCATTTAATTAAATTTCAGCGTAAATACAAACATTTTTTCTACGTTATTGTCTCATCTTCTTGTTATTTTTAACGAAAAACTCTTCATCTTTTTTTCGCTGTAACTTATTATTCTTGTTATGCTACATTTAAAATACATTATCCTTAATTAAACTATAATTATAATTTGCATTATCAACATTAAATTAAATTATTTTATTTCAATTTATTGCCTTTGTAACAGACAGTTAGATGTTGGTTTGGGTAAAGCTTTTGTTATGGACGGAATCTATTACAATTGTTTAGTTGTTTTAACATCAATTAATAATATAGGTCATACATATCAGATGGACTTTAGTCTAAAGCATGGACTGTAGTCTATAGTCTAGACTAAAGTTAATGGTAAGTCTATACTATAGTATATAGTCTGGACTAAAGTCAATAGTCTGTACTAAAGTCTATTGCCTGAAGTATGGACTGTAGTCTTCAGTCTAGACTAAAGTTAATGGTATGTACTAAAGTATATTGGCTCTATAGTCTGGACTATAGTCTATAGTATGGACTAAAGTCTACAGTGTGTATTGAAGACTATTCTGGACTAAAGTCTATAGTCTGGTCTACCGCCTATAGTATGGACTAAAATCTGGATTAAGGTCCATAATATAGACAATAGTCTATAGTTTGGACTATAGTCTATATTATGGTCCATAGTACGAACAACAGTCTGTAGACTACATATAGTATAGACCAAAGTCCAGACTATAGTATAGACTAAAGTCCAGACTATAGTATAGACTATAGTCCAGACTATAGTATAGACTATAGTCCAGACTATAGTATAGACTATAGTCCAGACTATAGTATAGACTATAGTTCAGACTATAGTATAGACTATAGTATAGACTATAGTATAGACTATAGTATAGACTATAGTATAGACTATAGTATAGACTATAGTATAGACTATAGACTATAGTATAGACTATAGTATAGACTATAGTCCAGACTATAGTATAGACTATAGTCCAGACTATAGTATAGACTATAGTCCAGACTATAGTATAGACTATAGTCCAGACTATAATATAGACTATAGTCCAGACAATAGTATAGATTATAGTCCAGACTATAGTATAGACTCTAATCCGGACTGTAGTATAGACTATAGTCCAGACTATAGTATAGACTATAGTCCAGACTATAGTATAGACTATAGTCCAGACTATAGTATAGATTATAGTCCAGACTATATTATAGACTATAGTCCAGACTATAGTATAGACTATAGTCCAGACTATAGTGTAGACTATAGTCCAGACTATACTATAGACTATAGTATAGACTATAGTCCAGACTATAGTATAAACTATAGTCCAGACTATAGTATAGGCTATAGTCCAGACTATAGTATAGTCTATAGTGTAGACTATAGTATAGTCTATAGTGTAGACTATAGTTCAGTCTATAGTATAGACTGTAGTGCAGACTAAAGTATATAGTATAGACTAAAGTATATACTATAGTATAGACTATAGTCTAGAGTATAGTCTAGAATATAGTATAGACTATAATCTAGACTATTGTATAGACTAAGGTCCAGACTATAGTATAGACTATAGTCCAGCCTATAATATAGACTATAGTCCAATCAGGACTATAGTCTATAGTATAGATTATAGTCCAGTCTATACTATAGACTATAGTATAGACTACAGTTTAGACTATAGTCCAGACTGTATTATAGACTATAGTCCAGACTATAGTATCGACTATGGTCCAGACTACAGTATAGACTACAATCCAGACTATAGAATATACTGTAGTCCAGACTGTAGTGTATAGTATGGACTAAAGTCTAAAGTGTGTACCTAAGACGATTGGGGACTAATGTCTATAGTCTGGTCTATGGATTATGATCCATAGTATTGAAAATAGTCTATAGTTTGGACTATATAGTTCTTATAACGTACTCTATTTTATAGTCAGAACTTTTGTCTGGACTATAGTCTATATCATGTACAATAGTTCTGAGTCTAGACTTTAGTCTATGGTCTGGAATATAATCTATATGAAGCAATCCGAACAGGTCTTGACTGTATACGAAATAATAACTGACGACCTTGTTTAAAATATTTAAATTTAAACAATATTATTATAATTGAATTTATAAAGTAAATTTATTAAAAAAAATTTATCTGGCAACATGATTAAGTTAATAATTTTATTAGTTTCATTTCGATGGACGATGGACGATTTATGTACGTTGTGTGAGATAATAAAAAGCAAAGTTAAATTGCTTTTAAATATATTTGCCAATACGAGGGTAGTTCGGAAAATTTTTTGATTTTTGAAAAGTATTTATAATAATTATAATTATAAACATATGTAATTACATTTTCCCTGTTTGACTTATCACACAACCTGTGCATATTTTCTTAATAAAGTGCAACATTTCTAACAGATACCGCAATAATCAAAAATAATTAATTTAATGAAAATCTAAATGAGCAGAAGAAGAAGAACAAGCTGAAAAATATATATATTTATGATTTTTCAATGAAATTCGAATAAATAATAATTGTTTATCTTATTTTAATAAGATGAAAATGCACATATTGCACAAACAAAATTAAGAAATTCTTCTTTTTATTGATCAAAAATGATTTGAAATTAAAAAAAAAGAAAAATTTTGAAATTTCATCAGAATGCTTATTGGTGATGGTGTGTGTCTGTCTGTCTCTCTGTTTGTCTGCCTATTTAAATGAAAAGTTTTTAACATTTTCAAACACCTGACACCTGATATTACACAAACACGCACACACACACAAACATTTATATCTGCTTCGAAAACTTACAATTAAGAATAAAATTTTCAATATCTGTTTGTTGTGGGTTTTTCTTTTAATTTCTGTTTGATATTCAATTTTGAAAAGGAAATCGCACAAATTTTTGAAAGGAAATTGTTTTAATTAACACATGCTGAATTTTTTTATTACTTTTTGCAGTTAAACTTATATTTTGCTTTAATTGTTATTGAGAAAAAGTTAAGAAATCAATAAATGCATTTATTTTTAATCTTGAAATAGATTTGAATACTTTGCTGTGATATTTATAGGTATTGTGGTTATTGTTTGTTATTTCTGTGTTAGAAAAATTATTCTTTTGTTTCTGACATTCATTTTACTATTAATTTAACGATCCAATTAATTTTCAAGAGTCGTTTATTGTTTTTTTTTTTAATTTTTAGATTTCTATTGTTTTGTGGATGTTTGCATTCATTGAACTTTTCAAATTAAATGCGGTTTTTGTCCTTGTCGTAATTAATACAAAGAAAACATCAATTAAACGGAAAATATTCAATTTACTTCTACAAAACGAATGTTGGTGAAATGAAAGAAAAATATATTGCGGATCAATATAAATGTTAAATTGTCTGTAAATTTATGCAAAAAGTTTGATATTGAAAACTTTCCACAAAAAAGATTTATTGAAAATTTCCCAAAAAAGAAAATTTATTTCTATTAAAAAGAAAATTTACTGAACATTTTCTATCAAAAAAGAATATTTATCGAACAATTTCTATAAAAAATTTGATTGTATTCTTTCCATAAAAGGAAAATTTATCGAAATTTTTTTTAGAAAATTTTCCCTAAGTTTATTTTTTATGGAAAATTTTTGATAAATTATAATTTTTGTAGAATATTTTTCGAAAATTAAAATTTATCCAAAATTTTCCATAAAAAATAAACTTAGAAAAAATCTTTTATAAAAAAATTTATTGAAAATTTTCTATAAAAATTTTATATAAAAAGAGAATTTATCGAAAATTTTATATAAAAAAAAGAATTTATCGAAAAATTTGTATAAAAAGATAATTTATCGAAAATTTTGTATAAAAAGAGAATTTATCGAAAATTTTGTATAAAAAGAAAATTTGTCGAAAATTTTCTATAAAAAGACAAAAAACCAAAATTTATAGAAAAAAAATTTTATAAAAAGAAAATTTATAGAAAAAAATTTTTATAAAAAGAAAATTTATAGAAAAAAATTTTTATAAAAAGAAAATTTATCGAAAAATTTTTATTAAAAGAAAATTTGATGGAAATTTTCTATAAAAACAAAATTTAACGGAAATTTTCTATAAAAACAAAATTTATCGAAAATTTTCTATAAAATAAAACTTAACAAAAACTTTCTATAAAAAAAGAAAACTTATAAAAAGAAAATTTATAGAAAAAAAAAAATTATAAAAAGAAAATTTATAGAAAAAAATTTATAAAGAGAAAATTTATAAAAAAAAAAAATTATAAAAAGAAAATTTATAGAAAAAAAATTTTATAAAAAGAAAATTTAACGGAAATTTTCTATTAAAAGAAAATTTATCGAAAATTTTCTATAAAAAGAAAATTTATCGAAAATTTTCTATAAAAGAAAATTGATCGAAAATTTCCTATAAAAAGAAAATTTATTGAAAATTTTCTATAAAAAGAAAATTTATTGAAAATTTTCTATAAAAAGAAAATTCATCGAAAATTTTCCATAGAAAGAAAATTTATCGAAAATTTTCCATAAAAAGAAAATTTACCGAAAATTTTCCATAAAAAGAAAATTTATCGAAAATTTTCCATAAAAAGAAAATTTATCGAAAACTTTCTATAAAATGAAAATATATCGAAAACTTTCTATAAAATGAAAATTTATTGAAAACTTTCTATAAAATGAAAATTTATCGAAAACTTTCTATAAAATGAAAATTTATCGAAAACTTTCTATAAAAGAAAATTTTCTATAAAAGAAGAAAATTTTCTATAAAAGAAGAAAGTTTTTCGAAAATTTTCTATAAAAAGAAAGTTTTTCGAAAATTTTCTATAAAAAGAAAATTTATCGAAAATTTTCTATAAAAAGAAAATTTATTTATTTTCTATAAAAAGAAAATTTATCGAAAATTTTCTATAAAAAGAAAATTTATCGAAAATTTTCTATAAAAAGAAAATTTATCGAAAATTTTCTATAAAAAGAAAATTTATCGAAAATTTTCTATAAAAAGAAAATTTATCGAAAATTTTCTATAAAAAGAAAATTTATCGAAAATTTTCTATAAAAAGAAAATTTATTGAAAATTTTCTATAAAAAGAAAATTTATCGAAAATTTTCTATAAAAAGATAATTTATTGAAAATTTTCTATAAAAAGGAAATTTATCGAAAATTTTCTATAAAACGAAAATTTATCGGAAATTTTCTATAACATGAAAATTTATCGAAAATTTTCTAAAAAAAAAAAATTATCGAAAATTTTCTATAGAACGAAAATTTATCGAAAATTTTCTATAAAATGAAAATTTATCGAAAATTTTCTATTAAATGAAAATTTATCGAAAATTTTCTATAAAACGAAAATTTATCGAAAATTCTTTATAAAATAAGAAAATTTATCAAACAACAAAGTCCCAGAGAACGAGTTTTAGAAGTCATGGCGACATCACTAGTTCCATAAATGCTATTCAATAATCAGATTATAACAAATCTTAAAATTTGTCCTGGAACTACAAATTTTGAACATTTCCACAACTTTAAAAATATTTAAGACATAAAAAGCGTAAATACAAAAAGTATTTCTTTTTTGACAATTTAAATTGTCACTAACAAGAGTATTTTAAATGACATTAAGTGGTTTCGTTTTAAATCTTTCACGTACCACGTCCAACTCACTCCCACTCTCAAAAATAACCAGAATTTGAAAGACAAATAACAGGAAAACAAAAGCAACAGAAATAGAAAAGAGAAAATAATGAATAAAAACAAAAGCGCGTTATGAATATAACACAGTCATAAACAAATACTAATACATAAATAAAGTAAAATTTAAATGCAGCGGAAATACGACATCGGAGATGAAACAGTACCAATTGAGGTACTTTTTTAAATTTTTAGAAAATAAATTTTTGCAAATTTGTATCTAAACATACATATCTTTAGAAGAACCTAAATCGTAAAGTACTTTTAAAAAGTACCAAATTTTTTAAGCATCCCTTGCAATGACTTTTGTAAAACGTGATAAATCTGTTAAGAAAAAATATTATAAACAAGAAATTCTTTAGGAAAAATTTAAATGTTAACACCGAATGAACAAGTTGTAGAATAATTCTTTTTGTTTTTCACAACTTTCAATGGCAGCAGAAAAACAACATTATAATATTATATTATATAAATAACATTTAGCGACTACATTTAGCCGGCAATTGTAAAGAAATACTACGACTTTATAAAATTTTTCCAGAATAAACAAAAAAATCATGTTTTGTAAATGTCAGTCTTCATTTGTCATTTTAACTGTGTCGAGTTTTGATTTAAACTTAAGTGGCTGGCTGTGGCTGCTCTGCCAAGGAGAACACAGGCAGGGAATATTTTAGAAGTACTAACATTGAAATACAATTGTATGATTTTGGAATTGTCTAGAATTTGACTGTTGGCTGGTGACTGAATGGAAGGGAGAAAGTGGATTTGTTTGCTATTTAAGAAACTGCAAAAAATGCCTTTATAAAAAATATAGTAATTCTTAATATACTCTACTTATTCGTGGCATTCTCGTTTGAATTGTAAATAATATTGCTCCGACAAGGCATTAAAAGATAAACAAATAAATTATGGAAAATAAGCTGAAAAAGGACAAAATATTTTTTTTGCAAAATTGCAGTTTTTTTTTTTTTGTTAAATTTGTTGTTGTCTATTAGTAAATATTCTACTTTAAATCTAGCAAATTCTTGTTGTCATAAATTTTAATGAAAAATTAATTTTTAAAGACAATAGATTTTCATTATAAAGGACATTTTCTTTTAGGAAATTGATTTTATTGATTAAGTTTACAAAATTGCTATTGCATTTTATAACTAAAACAATCATTTCATACTCTATACCGGATGACCCTTGAACCTTGAACTTAAAAAAAAAACTTAATCAAAAAGATGAAGGGTAACATTTGTGAGAAGGGTATATATTAGTTTGTAATATCCATATTTTGGAACTGGATAGATAGCGGAGCCAATTAAGCCATGATCGTCTGTCTGTCTGCTGAAATCAATTTTCTGAAGACCCCATATAACTTCGAGATCAAAATCTTCAATAATTCTATTAGACATGCTTTCAAGAAGTTTTCTATTTAAAATAAGCAAAATCCTTCCATAAATAATGGAGATATGAGCAAAAATCTGAGATAACCTTTGAAAACTTCATCCAAAAATGACAATTTTTGTAAATGCTTTGATAAAAAGCAACAACAACATCGCTTGTTGGAAAAAACGTATGTTTAGATGTGTGTTGGTTTTATTGCTTTGTGTTTTTTTCTTGTTCATGTTATTTATTTTGATTTGCTATTGCAGAAGTAATGGAAAAATGGGAAAGTTGGGAAAAATGAAATAAATTGAAATTTTATAAAATTAATCTCTTTGTAAACACACTATGGTGAAGGGTATACAAGATTCGGCAAAGGCGAATATAGACTTCTTATAAGAATTGTCTATCTGCAAGCCATAACCATTATTTTGAGATCAATATTGATATAATCGCATAACGACCCAGCAAAAACATTGTAATCACTTCTACTTACTCAACAATATACTTTTCAATGACCACTACATATCTTCTGTATTACTTAGAAGGAGTCTAGTTATGACTTACAAATAATATATTATGTAAGTACTACAGACAAAATTTTTTTGTTGCACATGTTTGGTTACCCTGCTAATAAGTCTAACATCGAAAGGGGCTCATGTGTAGGACCTAAAATCAAATATGGTTGAATTTTTTAGAGTAGTTTTGTGAGCAATTTATAAGTAATTATCGAATTCCTTCAAAATTGAGACTTGTACTTTGATTATAATTCAATAGGCCAATTAAGGTGATTGTGGGACCGATATTTTTGTAGATTAAATACATATATCTATTCAATAATAAGTAATCACATTAATTTATATGTCTTCTTTTCTAGGTACGCATCTTATAAATTAAATGTCACAAACTGGTAAGAAAAAATATCATCCTTGTAACTCTAGACTAGAATCAAATATGATTTCACTTTAATAGCCGCATGGGAATCGTCAGGTATCGAAATAAAATTCAAACGGAAAGTCTTTTATAATTACGTAGAGAAATCATATTATAAGCAGGGGAAACCAAAAATATTATCTAAGAACTAGAAAATATCCCTTAAATAAACTAAAATAAATATCATGCAAAATTATGCTCTTATTCTTAAATTGTTCTAAAACGATTTTAACCATTTTCAACAGGCTTCGTCCCTTGGGTCCATATGGACAGATATAGATAGATAGATAGATAGATAGATAGATAGATAGATAGATAGATAGATAGATAGATAGATAGATAGATAGATAGATAGATAGATAGATAGATAGATAGATAGATAGATAGATAGATAGATAGATAGATAGATAGATAGATAGATAGATAGATAGATAGATAGATAGATAGATAGATAGATAGATAGATAGATAGATAGATAGATAGATAGATAGATAGATCGCTCGCTGTCGCTCGCTCGCTAGCTCGCTCGCTCGCTCGCTCTCTCTCTCTCTAGCTCGCTCGCTCGCTCGCTCGCTCGCTCGCTCGCTCGCTCGCGGCTCGCTCGCTCGCTCGCTCGCTCGCTCGCTCGCTCGCTCGCTCGCTGCTCGCTCGCTCGCTCGCTCGCTCGCTCGCTGCTCGCTCGCTCGCTCGCTCGCTCGCTCGCTCGCTCGCTCGCTAGCTCGCTCGCTCGCTCGCTCGCTCGCTCGCTCGCTCGCTCGCTCTCTCGCTCCTCGCTCGCTCGTCGCTCGCTCGCTCGCTCGCTCGCTCGCTCGCTCGCTCGCTCGCTCTCGCTCGCTAGCTCGCTCGCTCGCTCGCTCGCTCGCTCGCTCTCTCGCTCTCGCTCGCTCGCTCGCTCGCTCGCTCGCTCGCTCGCTCTCGCTCGCTCGCTCGCTCGCTCGCTCCTCGCTCGCTCGCTCGCTCGCTCGCTCGCTCGCTCGCTCGCTCGCTGCTCGCTCGATAGATAATAGATAGATAGATAGATAGATAGATAGATAGAAGATAGATAGATAGATAGATAGATAGATAAAGACAACCAGATAAAAATACAGGGTGTTACAAACATCAGCACAAACGCATATTACCCTCTCCACTATAGTGATGTAGGGTATAAACATTATAATTTAAAACATTTCTTAATTAAAGTAGCAAAATGTTTCAAGTTTACCAAAATTTTCCCAACCCCCATATTTTACTAATTTTTTCACTTATATGACCTTTTAGTAGAATAAATATTTATGATAGTTTTAACCTCAACTAAACGATTAACATGCATGTTTTTATTTAAAGTTCTTAGAAAAACACTATAAAAAAATACAGAAAAACACCTGATAAACAATATCTCTAAAGTTTCCATATGAATCATCAGAAAAAATTCTTTGCAATTATATAAAATTTTGTTTACAATTTTAATTTTCCTTAAAAATTTCGCTAAAGGTTTGCTTCTATCAGTTTGTATAAAGTTGCTGAACTATTTAAAATTAAAGTAAAACTTTTTCAGTTGATTATTGTACGTTAATGTGATGTTTCATTGTTGTACAATATACAATTTGTTTCATCGATAATAAGTTTATAGTTTTGTTGTTATTGTTGGATTTTGTTGTTATAGGAATTAAACCAATGTTTATTTTTGCGGGAACAAGTTGTAATAATATTTTTTTTGTTTTTTATTGTTGTTGTTGTTTCTTGGTTTTTAGACTTAATGAAAATGGTAAGCAACTTTTAACAAATAAACATTTTTTTATACTAAACACTGTTAAGCAGTCAGGGGCAATTTTTAAAAATTTAAACAGACTAACAATAGTTCAGACCCTTTTGATTAAAAGAACATTTTTTATTGCTTCACACTCAAGCATAATGGTACAAGTGGTAGCCATCTCTGATTTAAAGGTAACAGCTAACGGTTTAGTAGTGTAAGGGACTTGTTGGTGGTAATAAACAGTTTAATGAGTTTGCTGTTTAAGCTATTTCTGATAGAAAGTAACCCAGCATAGTGTTGTTGGAAAATTGATTAACTTTTATTTAAATAATACAAATTTTAAATGATTTAAATTCAAATTTTTTAATAATTTTTCACCTTATAAAACTTAAGTCATTAGTTCAAAGTTTAAATGTAAACTGAGCCACTGTGTATCAGTCCACTCTACGAAACTCATTTGAAATTTGAGACACTAAAAGCTAACAGAATAATAATAATGTCAACTGCAGTAATAAGTATAATTATAATACAAATTGTATTTAGTTATTTTAACTGTCGGTAATGTTATTGTAATTCAACACTTTACTGGGTTCATTACAGTGCATAATTACAAACTTAATGTTGAAAAAGAAAACTAGAAAAAACTACAGGACATTAAAATAAGAGAAAATAAAAATACTTTCAAAGTATTTTTAACCCCTTTTTATTATAAACTTTAGACTTTATACAATTTTGTTTTTGCCAGCAATATTGCTTTTTTTGTAATTTATATCCTTAGCCGCCTCATATCCTTGAATTCTTTAAGCTGACATGCAAGCATATTTTGTATATACATAGATATGTAAGTATATAATATTATATATACTAACATAAGTGTATATATAAATATTTAGTTATATGAATATTGTTTTGCTGTTGTTGTTTTTATTGAAATATAATCATATTTCATATTTCTAGACGAGTAAATAAGTATATCTAACTGTTTTATGTAGGTTATAAAATATGAAACAAAATATACACTAGTAGCAGGAATAGAAGTAGTGGCCAACACTACATGTTCGGCTGGAACAGTGTACCACTATTACTCGTACGTCTGCATAACTCAATACATGTGGCGGTCTTCATATACGAGGATATATCAAGGAAATTGGGATCAGTCAATAACTCATGCAACTTAATAATATTGGGAACAAAATAAGTTCTGTTTTATTCTAGTTCAGTTCTAGTTCAGTTCTAGTTCAGTTCTAGTTCAGTTCTAGTTCAGTTCTAGTTCAGTTCTAGTTCAGTTCTAGTTCAGTTCTAGTTCAGTACTAGTTCAGTTCTAGTTCAGTTCTAGTTCAGTTCTAGTTCAGTTCTCAGTTCAGTTCTAGTTCAGTTCTAGTTCAGTTCTAGTTCAGTTCTAGTTCAGTTCTAGTTCAGTTCTAGTTCAGTTCTAGTTCAGTTCTAGTTCAGTTCTAGTTCAGTTCTAGTTCAGTTCTTTCAGTTCTTCTAGTTCAGTTCTAGTTCAGTTCTAGTTCAGTTCTAGTTCAGTTCTAGTTCAGTTCTAGTTCAGTTCTAGTTCAGTTCTAGTTCAGTTCTAGTTCAGTTCTAGTTCAGTTCTAGTTCAGTTGTAGTTCAGTTCTAGTTCAGTTCTAGTTCAGTTCCAGTTCAGTTCTAGTTCAGTTCTAGTTCAGTTCTAGTTCAGTTCTAGTTCAGTTCTAGTTCAGTTCTAGTTCAGTTCTAGTTCAGTTCTAGTTCAGTTCTAGTTCAGTTCTAGTTCAGTTCTAGTTCAGTTCTAGTTCAGTTCTAGTTCAGTTCTAGTTCAGTTCTAGTTCAGTTCTAGTTCAGTTCTAGTTCAGTTCTAGTTCAGTTCTAGTTCAGTTCTAGTTCAGTTCTAGTTCAGTTCTAGTTCAGTTCTAGTTCAGTTCTAGTTCAGTTCTAGTTCAGTTCTAGTTCAGTTCTAGTTCAGTTCTAGTTCAGTTCTAGTTCAGTTCTAGTTCAGTAGTTCAGTTCTAGTTCAGTTCTAGTTCAGTTCTAGTTCAGTTCTAGTTCAGTTCTAGTTCAGTTCTAGTTCAGTTCTAGTTCAGTTCTAGTTCAGTTCTAGTTCAGTTCTAGTTCAGTTCTAGTTCAGTTCTAGTTCAGTTCTAGTTCAGTTCTAGTTCAGTTCTAGTTCAGTTCTAGTTCAGTTCTAGTTCAGTTCTAGTTCAGTTCTAGTTCAGTTCTAGTTCAGTTCTAGTTCAGTTCTAGTTCAGTTCTAGTTCAGTTCTAGTTCAGTTCTAGTTCAGTTCTAGTTCAGTTCTAGTTCAGTTCTAGTTCAGTTCTAGTTCAGTTCTAGTTCAGTTCTAGTTCGTTCTAGTTTCAGTTCTAGTTCAGTTTCTAGTTCAGTTCTAGTTCAGTTCTAGTTCAGTTCTAGTTCAGTTCTAGTTCAGTTCTAGTTCAGTTCTAGTCAGTTCTAGTTCAGTTCTAGTTCAGTTCTAGTTCAGTTCTAGTTCAGTTCTAGTTCAGTTCTAGTTCAGTTCTAGTTCAGTTCTAGTTCAGTTCTAGTTCAGTCTAGTTCAGTTCTAGTTCAGTTCTAGTTCAGTTCTAGTTCATGTTCTAGTTCAGTTCTAGTTCAGTTCTAGTTCAGTTCTAGTTCAGTTCTAGTTCAGTTCTAGTTCAGTTCTAGTTCAGTTCTAGTCAGTTCTAGTTCAGTTCTAGTTCAGTTCTAGTTCAGTTCTAGTTCAGTTTTAGTTCAGTTTTAGTTCAGTTTTTGTTCAGCTCTAGTTCAGTTCTAGTTCAGTTCTAGTTCAGTTCTAGTTCAGTTCTAGTTCAGTTCTAGTTCAGTTCTAGTTCAGTTCTAGTTCAGTTCTAGTTCTAGTTCAGTTCTAGTTCAGTTCTAGTTCAGTTCTAGTTCAGTTCTAGTTCAGTTCTAGTTCAGTTTTAGTTCAGTTCTATTTCAGTTCTAGTTCACTTCTAGTTCAGTTCTAGTTCAGTTCTAGTTCAGTTCTAGTTCATTTCTAGTTCAGTTCTAGTTCAGTTCTAGTTCAGTTCTAGTTCAGTTCTAGTTCACTTCTAGTTCTTTTCTAGTTCAGTTCTAGTTCAGTTCTAGTTCACTTCTAGTTCGGTTCTAGTTCAGTTCTAGTTCAGTTCTAGTTCAGTTCTAGTTCAGTTCTAGTTCAGTTCTAGTTCAGTTCTAGTTCAGTTCTAGTTCAGTTCAGTTCAGTTCTAGTTCAGTTCAGTTCTATAGTTAAACTTGAAATGTATTGAAATCCTAAAATACTTACTTAACCCACTGCTAAACTTTACATAAACAATTATTTTATAATTAATGGTAGAGGTTACCCTCGTATTTGTATCTACATGTGTATGTACTTCATGCATTTTTTTTTCAAATTTGTACATTGCATAAAATAATAAATATATGAAATATTTTTATCATACTTGTTTGATAGTATCAAACTACACATTCACACTCATATCCTTCTAAATACAAACACTTCCGTCTATCCTCTCATGTATACTATGTTGGTCTATGTGTTCGTGTATATGAGCCGATATTTTGCACATTTCGACGTAACTGATATTTTTTATAGTGTTAAATATTTTTCTATTTAATATGAGTTTGTTGGTATTTTTTGTGGGTTATTTTAAGTTATTTTGAATTGTTATATTCAATTTACTAAACTTGTTTTAGAAATACTTCAAAAAAGAGTTTATTGCACTTTAGTAAGTAAGCGAATATTGATTAAAATGGACTATGAAAATAAAATAGAGAATTAACATTTAAATTGTTTTAATTCTCTAGTACATTTATTATTTCAATTATTTTCTTATTAATGAAATTTCAGACATTAATGAATTTGCAGCACAACATACAAAAATACCGTCACATAATGTGTCAAAATAACGTGCAGAGACAATGAATGCTTCGCTCGTACATACTTACTATGCACGAATTGTCTAAATCTGGTAATAAATGTACAACAAAAAGTATTTTTAATAATTTAAGAAAAAAAAAAAACAGTTTTGTCCTTTTATATTGTGAATCATTTGAGTACATATAGAGAAAAGAAATTGCAATGAAATTATTTCTATTTGGCAGTATTTCAACGATTTGTACATCCATTCATATGTGAGGGCAGACCATGGCAGGAGTAAGAGAATATGAATAAGAAATGTACATTTTCTAGATGGAAGAAAAGATAGGAAGAGAAGACACATTCACACATGTTTTGTGTTAATTTAATTTCAACAATTTTGAAAAACTAATTGTTGACAAAAACTTATGCTGGCATTATTATACGTATGGACGACGTATTTTGTAATTTATGAAATTATGAAAATGTATTTCTTTAAATATAGAATTTGTATTGTAATGTTTTTGTTAAAAAAAAAAAACAAAAAGATATTGTGAGATATAGAGTGATGTCGAGTCTATTGTAGACTACACGTATGAAATAAATCGTAAATATTTTATAAAAAAGAAAATTTATCGAAAATTTTCTATAAAAATGGAAATTTATCGAAAATATTCTATTAAAAAGGAAATTTATCGAAAATATTCTATAAAAAAGGAAATTTATCGAAAATATTCTATAAAAAAGGAAATTTATCGAAAATATTCTATAAAAAAGGAAATTTATCGAAAATATTCTATAAAAAAGGAAATTTATCGAAAATATTCTATAAAAAGAAAATTTATCGAAAATTTTCTATAAAAAGAAAATTTATCGAAATTTTATATAAAAAGGAAATTTATCGAAAATTCAAAAAGGAAATTTATCGAAAATTTTCTCTAAAAAGGAAATTTATCAAAAATTTTCTATAAAATGAAAATTTATCGAAAATTGTGTATAAATAGAAAATTTATCGAAAATTGTGTTTAAAAAAGAAATTTATCGAAAATTTTCTATATAAAGGAAATTTATCGAAAATTTTCTATAAGATGAAAATTTTCTATAAAAAGGAAATTTATCGAAAATTTTCTATAAAAAGGAAATTTATCGAAAATTTTCTATAAAATGGAAATTTATCGAAAATTTTCTATAAAAAGAATATTTATCGAAAATTTTCTATAAAAAGAAAATTTATCGACAATTGTCTATAAAAAGAAAATTTATCGAAAGTTTTCTATAAAAAGAAAATTTATCGAAAGTTTTCTATTAAAGGAAAATTTATCGAAAGTTTTCTATTAAAATAATATTTATTGAAAATTTTGTATAAAAAGAAAATTTATCGAACATTTTCTATAAAAAGAAAATTTATCGAACATTTTCTATAAAAATAAAATTTATCGAAAATTTTGTATAAAAAGAAAATTTATCGAAAATTGCGTATAAAAGAAAATTTATCGAAAATTGTGTATAAAAAGAAAATTTATCGAAAAATGTGTATAAAAAGAATTTTCTCTATTGAAAATTGTATATTATAAGGAAATTTATCGAAAATTTTATATAAAAAGGAAATTTATCGAAAATTTAAAAAGAAAAATTTATCGAAAATTTAAAAAAGAAATTTATCAAAAATTTTTTATAAAATGAAAATTTATCGAAAATTTTCTATAAAATGAAAATTTATCAAAAATTTTCTGTTAAAAGAAAATTTATCGAAAATATTCTGTAAAAAGAAAATTTATCGAAAATTTTCTAAAAAAGAAAATTTATCCAAAATTTATCGAAAATTTTCTATAAAATGAAAATTTATCGAAAATTTTCTATAAAAAGAAAATTTATCGAAAATTTTCTAAACAATTTCATTAAGCCAAAGTAAATACTTACTCTAATTAAAACATTTGAAATGTAGGGTATTCAAAGAAAATTAAACACATTAGTGATGAAAACAAAAACAAATTTTGCATGCAACAAATTGGAAAATTTGTGAGGTATAAAAAATGTACAGACATATTTTAAAAGCAAATTATACCGTAGCACGACAAAAATAAATATATGATTAATTTGAAAAAAATCTTAATAAGACAATTGTCATGTCATTTGTAGCTCAAAACATCATTTGAGAGAATGTGTACAAAAAAATATATATTTGATTTTCCAAGTACATAATTATGATGTTGATGTATATAGGAGAGTGGGCCAAAGATTTCCATTATTTCTACCTTTCTTCTTCCTTTTATATTTCACTTTAAAATGTTTTTGACCCTTTCGTAAAAACATTTCTATATTAAATCCTTTGAATGACAGCAAAAACGTGTACGTTATCTAGAACATTGAAAGGATAGTGTACATGATTAAACCAGTAACTGTCAGTTCACACACTCACGACTCTGTCTGTGTGAAAAGAAATCTCTACAAAAAGTAACAAAAAAACGTTTCAAGTCTGTGGAGAGACAATATATAGTTAAAAAGTCTACTGCCAGTCGTCATACATTTACAACAGGATATATTGTCTATAAATATACTCCGCTTTGAAAAAAACATACACTCGGAGTAATGAACTTACTTTCATTGAAATCACCACTCTTATAACAATGACCAAAGTGTCCAATATATACACTTGCATGTAAGTACCATGAAAATGATGATGATGACGATGTTGATCATCAATATTGAGAAAAAAGAAATATATAGAATATATAGAGTTAAATAAATGTAAGAATTTAATATGAGAACTTACATATATTGTATGCTAGGACAATAAGAATATATTTAATGTATTGTTTCATTGGTTAACATACCCTATATCTTTCATTTTGGTAAATGTGACCACACATATTTTGTAATCTTAATATACATATACAATGGTTCTAGTTCAAGTTCAGTTCTAGTCCAGTTCAAGTTCAGTTCTAGTTCAGTTCTAGTTCAGTTCTAGTTCAGTTCTAGTTCAGTTCTAGTTCAGTTCTAGTTCAGTTCTAGTTCAGTTCTAGTTCTAGTTCAGTTCTAGTTCAGTTCTAGTTCAGTTCTAGTTCAGTTCTAGTTCAGTTCTAGTTCAGTTCTAGTTCAGTTCTAGTTCAGTTCTAGTTCAGTTCTAGTTCAGTTCTAGTTCAGTTCTAGTTCAGTTCTAGTTCAGTTCTAGTTCAGTTCTAGTTCAGTTCTAGTTCAGTTCTAGTTCAGTTCTAGTTCAGTTCTAGTTCAGTTCTAGTTCAGTTCTAGTTCAGTTCTAGTTCAGTTCTAGTTCAGTTCTAGTTCAGTTCTAGTTCAGTTCTACTTCAGATCTGTCTAATTTATCTTATATTTAAACTAACCTCATTATGAATCTGTAACAGTTATTAAATGTATTAAATGCTCTACATTTGAATATGTTTTCAAACTGCACCAGTAATTGCTTCTACATTTTGCTCTAGAAATGTAAATTGTAGGGCTTTATAAGACCAATTAGGCCATGTAATATACATTTGTTAAAAATACAATATTTTCAATATTGTAGCTTACAAAAGTTACTATTATTCTGCATATTAAATGGAACATTGAAATCTAGGGATATTAGACAGCTTCAAATTGGTATGGAGGAAAACAAACTAGGGAATCATAATATTTCTCTTTAAAATTTTAAAGAAACTAAAGGATAAATTCTGAACCGAATGATAATATATTTTCTTCAAAATTATCTGACAGCTTTGCTATTCATTGATTTATAGTCAAGACCGATCTATGTACTTGTGTATGTATATTCAAGTCAATAGACGATCAATTGTTAGAGCTATAAACTGAGCCACCTTCAAGACTTAGGCTGATTTATGGTTAAAATAATAGACTGATCTACAGTTAAGACTGATCTGTAATCGAGACTATAGACTGATCAAATATTCAAGAAAATAGACTGAATATTATAGACTGATCTATGTATAGTCAATATCATATACATACTATTAAAATCAGATAGATTTTTTATTATCTACCTAATGAAGTTCAATATGTGCGTTCTCTTGACTAATGAAAAATAAACTTTTTTTCTTGTCTGCATCTAGATACCATATTGAATACAACTGTGACTAGTTAACGGATATGTGCATCTCATACAATTTACGATGCTGTGTTAAATGAGGCTTAAAATAGTTGAGGGCACTTAAAGTATTTCATATTAAATATACCATTTATAAACTATATTTTATAGAAAATAAAAAAAAAACTTAAAGAAATTATTAAATTACGATCAAACACTTTTTCAGTTATGAGTCATCACTTTTGAAAAGAAAATTTCATTTAAATTTTATTCATATGTTGTGCTAATAAAAATAGTATTTATATGTCATTGACCTTCATTGCAAACAAAAAACATTTAAAAACGTGTTAATAGTTATAGTAAAAAAACTATATGGCAAAAAAAATTAGCAAAACTATAAAGTTCTAAGAAACATATTGTATTTTATTTTTTTGCAAATATTCTAAAATAAAAAGAAACTTTATGTTTTCCTTTTAAAAGCCTTATAAATAAAAAAATACGAAAACAACATAATCTTGGATATTTATATTTGAGAAAGTGTACCCATCTGTTCAAGATTTTCTTAGACTATAGCATAATATGTATTTTGTACTTTTTTTCTGCTTTATCATGCTCATTATGTAGTCTGCAAATTTCAATTATTATGTTTATTTTGTTTGTTTTATAAAATATTTATTTAGTTTTTTTTTTCTTCTTCTTTTTATAACTTAAATGTGTCGTAAATATAGAAATTTATTATAAACTATAACGAACGAAATGTTCAACAGGCAATTTAGTAGTAATCAATCACTGTGAACTTGTCAAATTATGACACACATTTCATGCAAATACAAAAACAAATACATAGTAGAAAATATACTCGTGCATTAATTTGTTTTGAGAAAAACCCATTAAAAACTGGGAATATTATAAAGATTTTTCTTTATAAAATATTTTTGAAATCAAATGTTTTATTGAAATATTTGAATACATAAGTTCAGTTAAAATTGCTTAAGATTGTTCTATAGTCTTGACCATAGATCAGTCTATAGCTTTGACTATAGATCAGTCTATAGCTTTGACTATAGATCAGCCTATAGCTTAGACTAAAGACCAGTTTATAAGCTTGACTATAGATCAGTCTCTAATCTTGACTACTCATCTGTACATAGTCTTGACTGTAGATCAATTTATGGACTTGACTATAGATCAGTCTATAATATTGACTATTGATCAGTCTATAGTCTTGACTAAGGAACAGTCTTTAGTCTTGACTACAGATCAGTCTATAGTCCTGACTATAGATCAGTCAATACTGTAATCAATACTATAGATCATTAAATAGTATTGACTATAGATCAGTCTATAGTACTGACAATAGATAAGTCCATAGTCTTGACTATAGATAAGTCCATAGTCTTGACTATAGATAAGTCCATAGTCTTGACTATAGATCAGTCTATAGTATTGACAATAGGTCAGCCTAAAGCCTTGACTAAAGATCAGTCTATAGTCTTGACTATAGATTAGTCTATAGTATTTACTATAGATCAGTCTATAGTCTTGACTATAGATCAGTCTATAGTCTTGACTATAAATCAGACTATAGTCTTGACTATAGATCTGTCTATAGTCTCGACTATAGATCACTATAGTCTTGACCATAGAACAGTCTACAGTCTTGACTATAGATCAGTCGATAGTCCTGACTATAGATCAGTCAATTTTATCATCAATACTATAGATCATTAAAAAGTATTGAATATAGATCAGTCTATAGTATTGACGTTAGGTAAGTCTATAGTCTTGACTATAGATCAATTATAGTCTTGACTATAGATCAGTCTATAGTCTTGACTATAGATCAGTCTATAGTCTTGACTATAGATCATTTTATAGTCCTGACTATAGATCAGTCTATAGTCTTGACTCTATATTATCTATAGTCTTGATTATAGATTAGTCTATAGTCTTGACTATAGATCAGTCTATAGTCTTGACTATAGATCAGTCTATAGTCTTGACTATAGATCAGTCTATAGTTTTGACTATAGATCAGTCTATAGTCTTGACTATAGATCAGTCTATAGACTTGACTATAGATCAGTCTATAGTCTTCACTTTATATCAGTCTATAGTCTTGACTATAGATCAGTCTATAGTCTTCACTTTATATCAGTCTATAGTCTTGACTATAGATCAGTCTATAGTCTTTACTATATATCAGTCTATAGTCTTGACTTTAGATCTGTATATTGTCTTAACTATAGATCAGTCTACAGTCTTGACTATAGATCAGTCAATAGTCTTGACTATAGATCAGTCTATACAGACAGATTTATAGTAAAATCTATTTATATTTTCGTAGAACCACTGTACCTGATCATAGGTATTCTTAGAAAATGATTTTGTTAAAATTTCGTTTATTAATTAGAGGCGCGAAAATATTCTCATGCGTTCTATTACTTGCCTGAATGCCTACATGCTTGCCTGCCATATTAATGTTACCGTCAAACCAATAAAGGCGCTGACTGATATGAGTGCTAAAAATTCGAAAAGTGATGAAAATTTCGAAAAAAAGAAATATTACAATTTTTACTAAAATAACACACAAACATTTCAAAAAGGGGCAAAAAATAATAAATACCCAAAAATATTTTAATTTGTGAGTTGATGAATTAAATATAAATAGACAATTTATTTTGCACAAAGGTTGAAACTTATGTATATATTTGTGTGGATTTTTTAAAAATAAATTTACAAAGCAAACAAACAGAAAAAAAAATTGAAATAAATTAAATAAAAAAAAATATAATTATCACTCAAAGAAATGTCAGACAGGTAAAAATATACAGGCGAGTATAAGCAAGAGTACTATACCTAGTGCTATATTTTCGTCTATTTAAAGTGTTTGAATTTCCTTTCAAAATTTTGAATGATTTTGTTTTTTTTTTGTTTTTTGTTTATTTTTATTTAATTAGACCATGTTCACAGATGTCATGTGGTGATAACAGCCATGGCTAAATTTAAATTTTAAAAAATTTTTGTATAAAGAATCTAAATATTTTATTTTTAATTTAACGAATAAAATAAGAAATAATTAAATAATTTCAAATGTTAAAGTAGCAATTTTATTAAAATTTCTTAATTTGTTGATTGTTTTATTTCTGCAAAAAAAAAAAAAAATAAAATAAAATAAAATCAAAATTCTAGTGAAAAAATCAAAGATTTAAATTGTAAGGCAGACAAGTAAAGTTTGTGTTTTTGCATAGAAAAACATGGCAATTAAATGCCGACAATGCAATTTTTCAAAATAAATTCTTAACATATTTTGTTGTCGCATACACATTTCAAAATGCTGCTGCTCTGCCTGTTGCAGCTAGTTGCTGCTACATTATGTTGCAACTGGGTTACTTTTTTCTCTCGATTTATGTTTTTTTTCTTTCTAAAAGCATTTTATCTGTCTGCTAAGAAACCTTAAATTTAGTTTTTAGAAAATTTAAAAAAATCGTCTACTATATTACGTCTGTTTTTCTAGTGTTTGATGGCCACTTTAATGTGATTCATTGACGGTTGCTTTTTTTAATTAATTGTTTTAATTTGTTGAAATAAAAAGAAATAACAACACATTTTATGTCAAACTAAAAGTTTTTTTTTTTTTGTATGTGTGTACAAAGTACATTTAGAGATTTGTCTTCTAACAAATTATAGATTTTTTACTGGCGCCTTAATTTATACTACATCATTATGAATTATAATTTTAATATATTGTTTAAATCATAGGGTATTCACAGTTACGTGAAATAAATCGGTTGGTTAGGAGCATGTAATATTTAGGTCTAATCGCTATAACATACGCACGGACATTTTGTTTCTATATGTTTATTCTTTTTACAGTACCAGATATTTGGGAGTAACAAACTACCCCTAATGGAATGATTTGGCATGGGGTCTAATCAGAGCACCATATAATCTGGCACTACGGGTGGCCGGTTGACCACAGGACCTAGTTCTGACCGGTCAATTGGTTGAGGTTCCTTCGGGATCCACGTAGTGGCTGTGGTTTAATACCCAAAATCGCGGGGAGAGAATATTGGTTTAAGGACTGATATATCCTATACCTAATGGGTTGGATAATTCTCTCTTCGAACAGGTCTGTGTACAAAGCAGCACATGCTGGATTCCTAAACCCGATCCGTATTTCTTACCGGTCGTTTAGTGGGACGCCGGTATATGCTGGGGAATTGTCAGGTTAGTATTCAATGGTTGCCTCTCATCCCTTTATGATCATGGGAATGGAACTGATGCGAAAATTGGTGAAAGATCAGGAAAGTCTCCTATTTCCTTTGTCACATAGATCGGTTCATAACAGAGATCCTGATCCATTTTGTTGGGTATTTTGGACTACCAAATATGTCTCTAGGTGCTGTTGCCAAAACAACAGAGCCATCTCATTAGGTTGTTTGCGCGGGCTTAAAGAAGTTAAGGAATGCACTAGAATGGGTCATTAGATGATGGGGATTGCATTTTAAATAATGCAAACTTTCATGGAATCATAAGGTGGTTTCCAGTTTACCGGAAGATTGATTTCACCTTATGTTGGGACTAGTCACCCCCTTTTATTGACTTTAGACCAGTGATTGCTTTTTCCTTGTCGGGGTTTGGGATTGATCCCATGCTGCCTGTCATTCCGCAAAGGTGCTACTATAGCAAGAGATTAGATTAAACTCTCGACATTCGTGTCTCTTCGTTTAGGCCATATAGTCTTTTTAAAGATTTTTTTAATGGCCGGAAAGACGGATTATTTTCAAAACTATGTTTTGAAATATTTATCTGCGGAAAAGTGTGAAATATAAATATTAATTGTGCAAATTAAGAAAAAATTTATAAATCTAAAATAATCTTTTTATGTAAATAATTAAACAAGTTCGCTTTTTATAACAACGTATTACTGTAAAAGAAGGGCTCCTATTAATAGACATACATATTTAAACTATCACCCACAATGTAACAATTTGTTTAGACATAAATTGATATACAAATGTATATAGAAGTATAATAAACATACATATGTATCTAGAAATGTATATATACATTTATGTAACTAAATATATATATATAAAACAATTTATGCATATTTTGCATAAATTTCTCAATTAAACATAAATCATATTTATCACATCAGCACACATACATACATATATATACATATATATTAGGATGGTCTTAATATTGGGTATATCCATGTTATAGTTTTTGACAGCTTCATAGGTGTTCTAGCTCGTTTCAAGTTCACAACGAATTATTTGTTGTAAAATCACAAAAGTATATGTATATATTAAGAGCCTTATTAGATTCTAAAACGATTTAACCATATACATCCGAATGAAAGAAAATACAAATACGGAGAAGCTACCGTTTGTAATAAAAATTGGAAATATCGGTCCTCGATTTCACCTAGAGCCTCCATACAAATGTGTTCTCGTAATATAGTGGTAAAAGTTGTAAATAAAGCAATCACGATGTAAAGTAGGGCAGGAATAAGACCTTATTCGACCAAAGTCCCCGTCAAAAATAGTACATACCATTTCTAAGCTCTTAGTATATTTCATAATCTAGACTATTGTCTATTTAATAGTTTCGATTATAGTCTATTTTATAGTCTGACTATATTCTATTCAATATTCTCGACTATAGCATATTCTATAGTCTCGACTTTAGTCTATTCTGTAGTCCCGACTATATTTTATAGTCTCAACTATAGTATTCTCTGTTTTATAGTCTCTACTATATTCTATTCTATAGTTTCGACTATATTCTCTTCTATAGCCTCGATTGTAGTCTATCCTCTAATCCCGACTGTAGTCTATTCTATAGTCTCTATTATAGTCTCGGCTATAGTCTGTTCTATAGTCTCCACTATAGTCTATTCTATAGTCTCGACTATAGTATGTTCTAAAGTCTCGACTATAGTCTGTTATATTTTTTCGATTGTAGTCTCTACTATAGTCTCGGCTATAGTCTATTCTATAGTCTCGACTATAGTCTATTCTATACTTTCTACTATAGTCTCGACTATAGTCTCATCTATAGTATCGACTATAGTCTCTTCTATAGTATCGACTATAGTACATGCATTAACCAAAACTATAGTATATTTTATTGTCTTTACTATTGTCTATTTTATAGTCTCGATTATAGTCCATTCAATAGTCTGGACAAGTCGCGTCTATAGTCTATTCAATAGTCTGGACTTAAGTCTTTTCTACAGTCTCGATTATAGTCTATTCCAAAGTCTCGGCTAAAGTCTATTCTATAGTTTCGACTGTAGTCTATTCTATAGTCTTGGCTATAGTCTATTCTACAGTCTGGACTATAGCCTGGACTTTAGCCTGAACTATAGTATATTCTATAATCTCAACTATTCTACTGTATAATCTCGATTGTAGTCTATCCTATAGTATCGACTGTAATGTATTCTATAGTCTCGCATATTGTGTACTGTGTAAATTCGACCATCTTCTCTTAGATAGCCTCGACTGTAGTCTATTCTATAATCTTGATTATAGTCTATTCTGTAGTCTCGTCCAGGAAGGAAGACGGCTTCTTCATTTTAGAACCATATGTAAATATTCTACACCACTCGCTTCTGGAAGGGACTCTGATATTGAAAACTCTATCAAAATCCGTGTGTGGGGTAATATAGTAGGATGGTTGGTTAAAGATTGGCATAAAATCTTAGCGTCTCCATATGTTTTTAATCTCCAACTTCCGGATGCGTTAAGCCTTGCTGCGCTGCAAGCAGATATTATAATATAGTGTTCAGAGCTTCAGAAGGACTAGTTCATAGAGTACCTGTTATCCCAATGGATGCTGATCTCTGAACTTTGTATAGCTGATCTACAACAAACTTCTTCTTAGCTGAGGTCCACCATACAAGAGATCCGTATGTAAGAATAGGACGTACTATGGCTGTGTGCATTTATTTAACTATGTTGGAACTAAATCCCCATTTCATCCCAAACATCTTATAGTAGGCGACCGTTGCCTGGACTTTAGCCTGAACTATAGTATATTCTATAATCTCAACTATTCTATTATATAATATATATTGTAGTCTATCCTATAGTATCGACTGTAATGTATTCTATAGTCTCGCCTATTGTATACTGTGTAAGTTCGACCATATTCTCTTCCACTGTGGTCTATTCTATAATCTTGATTATAGTCTATTCTATAGTCTCGTCCATAGTCTAGACTATAGTCTAGGCTCGAATATAGTATATTTCACCATTATGCCATAGTTCGGACTCTAGAGGAATGAAATCCATAAATTTTAATGATGAGAGCATTGGAAATTCCCACGGGATGTCATATTTTTTGAAACCACCCTATTGCAAATGTATTAATAAATATGTGAGAGGATATTTGCATTTGTCATCACTACTGGGCATTGTTTTTGAACGTAGACATGCAACAATTGCATTGCCAAATAAACAAAATAAATAAAATTTAACAAATAACTAAATTTAGTGTAAATAATTTATGTGATTTGAACAAAATTTTAAAATACACAGAGAAGTGTTTGTATTCATGAGATCATCCGGCAGTTCGAGGTGGCTAACCCTTGACAATATACTATGTCATAGATAATTTCTGTTGGAAGTCTAGTGGATTAAATAAATGGTTCTGTTGGATTTCTAGCGGATTAATAACTATTTTTTTAGTAGATAAGCTTGAAAGGGGTCTTCTCATTAGACTGTAGATACATTAAAGTGTAAGTTAACTTCCTCTTTACATTACATAGAAGCACTTAGGTAATGCATTATATTATTTGTTATTAAATACATATATGGATTTGAGTTAAACAAGATGTTAGATATTTGCTACAAATTACTTAAAACTGCTGGGAGGTTGTTGTAGTCACTGCTTGAAAGTGGTTCGTATTATGACGAATTTTTAGTACATTACACTTTTTAGGTATAAAAATAAAATATTTTTATATAAATTATGTTATTTTTAATAGGTTTATGACACCATGGGAGTGGATTTTTCTATATACACAAGTATAGTACATATTTGTAAAACTTTTAGAATCGATTTAACAATAAACATACGTTTGTGTTTCCATGCAAAACTTTTCATTTATTACATTTCATAATTTCACTTTCTTTGATCGACCTTGACCAACCCTAACGATTTTATCTGTTTTTTTTTACACCTCAAGTATTTGAATCAATTTTATTTATATTATTTATGTATTTTAAAAAATAAAACAATTATTTTTTTTTATTATTACCACAGTTACAAAATGTTTTTTGATTATTTGAAATTTTAACTAAATAAAATGCCTTAAAACAAAATTTTACACTAAAATTCATGTTGCATGTAAAAATGCATAAAATTTCATGGTTATTTTACTTTACAAAAATAGCAAACGGAAGATGATTATAAAAAAAAAAATAAATTAAATATTTTTAAACTAATTTTCACTTCATACATATAATTTTTTTGGTTAAATGTCTAGTAAAAAAAATCATTAAACACGTTCATATTATTAATATAAAAAAAAACGAATATTAAAGTGAACAAACATGTGCTGTGGGTGGTAGAAAGTATAATTTGTTTAATAATAACCATTTTATTAATGTATAGTTTTTTGTTTTTTATTAAGATTTAAAATAAATTTTAATAAAATTACTAAATTTAAATAAAATTTTCTAACTTGAAAATTTTGCAAAATGTCTATTGAATTATTATTCTAAGAGTTCAATTTACTCTTAATATCAACTGTATACCAGCAAAAACTTTCATTATCAAGTGGAGGTCACATTGCAGGCAAGTACATACCACGCTCGCTTACAAGTAGTGAGTAAGAAAATTGCTTACCACTTTCATTACCAAGTGGAGGTGACATTAAAGGCAAGTACATACCACGCTTGCTTACAAGTAGTGAGTTAGGAAAGTGCTTACCACGATATCTTGCTAATAAGTAGTTATGTAAGTAGTTTTGATTTTCAATAAAAGTACGAGCACGTCTAACCTTAAATTCGAGAACAAAACGTCTGAAGGCTGAAAAGTAAGTGCTAACATACTAAATTATTTGTAAGCCCTTATTAGACTCCTTCTAAACAAGGCAAACGATATGCAGTAGTCATTGAATAGTAAGTTGTTGAGTAAGTACATGTCTTTAACATGTTGTTGTTGGATTATTATTCCTTTAAAATTATTTATAAAGTTCGTAATTCCTTGGGTTAACTTAACTCTAAGTTTGTTCTGCTTGATTGCACACACTAGACACTAAAATTTTATTTAAAAACTGCTTTGTTCTCGTCTAATTTTCTATTTACTTTTCTAATCGCCTTTTTCCCATAAATAATGATAACACCGATAATATATAATCGAACTTAGTTACATAGTACTTGTCATAACAAACTAAAGGGGAAACACTCTCTATTTTTCTCTGATGACTTATCAATTTAATTGAATTTGATAAGATTTGAAAAATCGCTGGCTCTATTATTAATATTTAAAAATACAATATCTATATACTTTATTAAATTTATATTTCAAATAAAAATGAGTAATTATAGAGACTATTAAAATAGATTTTTAAGTTATTAATAACAACACAATGATTAGAACTCTTTACACAAAGTACATTAATTATACTTCTCTAAAGTCTTGCCTAGAACTTCTGTAAAATCCTTTCTAAACTATTTTAAATTTCTATTTAATTTATTTAAAATAGTCTAATTCTAAAAAACTAGCCTACCCACATTTAGTAATATATTTTTTTCATAAAAGTACTTGGTTTAATCTAAATAAATAGATACTTATTATAAAATAAAAATCTTTATTTATAAAAAGTAATATTCATATTTAAAACATTTGTATGATATTGTAATCTTGTAGCTAACGTAACAAGTACTTCTGTACCAAGTTTTATTATCATACAAATTTCAAGAATTTCCGTTACGGAACTCAATAAGTTAGATATTATAGTTTGTGTGTTTTATTATCGATTTGCATTACCTAGTTTATATGTATGCATAGAGTACTGATCATTTTATTTAAAATATTTTATTAAACTAAATTGGACTATGAACCATATGTGTACAGTGAAATAACTAAATAGTAAACCTCACACTACAGCTTTCTTTACTTTAGCCTCTTCTTGAGTAGAGACTTTTGAATAATTTATGTAACTCAGGTTAGTTGGTAGTTTGTCAATATGGAGATCGTAAGTTTGATTCCCACGAGAGAATCTAGTAAATTAGGACACAACATAGACTGATAGTCTTGACTATAGAATAGTCTATAATCTTAACTATAGAATAGTCTATAGTCTTAACTACAAAATAGTACAAAGTGTTGACTATAGAATAGTCTATAGTCTCGACTATAGAATAGTCTATAGTCTTGACTATAGAATAGTCTATAGTCTTGACTATAGACTATTCTATAGTCGGACAATAGACAATTCTGTAGTCAAGACTATAGACTATTCTACAGTCGGGGATAAAGACTATTCTATAGTTAATATTATAGACTATTCTATAGATAAAATTATAGACTACTTTATAGTCAAGACAATAGACTATTCTATAGATAAAACTATAGACTGTTTTATAGTCAAGACTATAGACTATTCTATAGTCAAGACTTTAGACTATTCTGTAGTAGTTAAGACTATAGACTATTCTATAGTCAGGACAATAGACTGTTCTGTAGTCAAGACTATAGACTATTCTACAGTCAGTAATAAAGACTATTCTATAGTTAATACTATAGACTATTCTATAGATAAAACTATAGACTATTTTATAGTCAAGACAATAGACAAATAGTCTAGGCTAAAGACTATTCTATATGTAAGACTATCTTCATATCATAAAGACTATAGACTATTCTGGAGTCAAAACTATTGACTATTCTGTAGTTAAGACTATTGACTATTCTATGGTAAAATTTCAGATATAGAGTCCATTTTAAACTGTCAGAAACGTTAGTTATAGTTGTGTGTAGTCTCATTATAATTATAGTCTATTCTACAATTTCGGCTATAGTTTCAAGTAAAGTCTATTCTATAGTTTCGATTATAGTCAGGAGCTTTGTTAATGAATAATTTTGTCATAATTAGTAAAAAGCCAGCATAATGGGAGTAAGCTGGAAGCTTTAAAGCTGTACATAACTTGTTTTTTTTTAAACAAAATCATTTCCAGTTTTGCGTAAAGCCGGTACAACTGCATCAATTTATGATTAAACAGAATAAATGTCCCATTGTAATTCAATTTAATTATAAATTGTGCTATATAAATATATATAAATTTTGCCTGTTTTGTTACTATTACGTAGAATGTCAAGTATTTAATTGATCTTTTTCTATATGTATATGTATATGAAAAAAAAAACACATACTTATGCATTTAAAATTTATATACATAGATACATCACACACTAACAAACAAACAGACTCCATAAGTTTTGTAGCTGATTCCAGTGTTAAATTTATTTATTCAATTTTGTTTTATTTTTTTTTTTGTTTTCAATAGTTTATGTCATACTTTTTGTTGTTGTTGTTTTTTTTTTTTTTAGTTCTATATGTAGCTGTTTATGCCCCCACATTGAGACAAATAAACAAAAATAATAATAAAATGAAAAAAAATATTAAATGATTTTTTGTTTTTATTTTTTTTCTACTTAAATTTTACATAAATACAATATATATAATATACAAAAATACATACAGACATACTACACATACGTATAAAAAATACATATAAAGATAAAAAAGATCACAAATGAAAATATTAAAAAAAAAAAAAAATAATAATAATAAAGAAAATTTAAATTGTTTTAAAACCCTTAAAAGAAAAAATAAAAAAAAAATAATTAAATAATAATTTATATATATAGTTTAACAGATTGTCATCATCACTATAATGTAGTTTAATAATTTTCTTTTTTTGTTTATAAAATGGAAAACTTTAATTTCTTTTGTTTAATATTAGTTTCTGTGCTTGATTAAATGTTAACGACTTATAGTTTTTGTTCTTATCGGTTTAAAAATTGTTTTCATTTTATGAATAAATTTCCTCCCTTGGAGGTTTGTTATAGTCGTTGTGTGATAAATTCTTTATAAAAAAAACTTCTTAAATTGATCTTAATAGATTCTCTAGAGTTCCTGCTCTATAATAGAGTCAACTGTATGGGGTTTGCGGTTGCTCCTTTAAATGCTTTTTACAATATCATGCATTTACGTCTTTTGGGCATGCGCATGACGGGACATAGAACCGAACGAATAGCTTCATCGAATACTGTTTTTAAACCTTTTTGTGTTAAAGCGGAACATTCCAAATATTTAACGGCACCAATTTCCTTGGCCATAGCCAAACCCTGGGGATAAGTAATGGGTGTGAGTTTCTTTTCCTTGAGTTTTTCAATGGTGGCCTTGTCATCACGTAAATCCAATTTAGTGCCCACTAAAATAATGGGTACCTGAGGGCAATGATGACGTACCTCGGGATACCATTTGGCGCGTACATTCTCAAATGAGGCTGGATTCACCAAAGAGAAACAGATGAGAAAAACATCGGTTTGGGGATAGGAGAGAGGGCGTAGACGATCGTAATCCTCTTGACCGGCTGTATCCCAAAGACCCAAATTAATGGGTTTGGCATCGACCATAACATTGGCCGAATAGTTGTCGAATACGGTGGGTATGTATTCACCGGGAAAGGCGTTAGTGGTGTAACTGATCAAGAGACAGGTCTTACCCACAGCACCGTCACCCACTACTACACATTTAATTGCTTGCATTGTTTAAAGTTTTGTATTGTGTTGTTTTTGTTAAAAAAAAGTTTTGTATATTTTTTTTTATTAAATATTAATTTAATTTATGCAGAAATTTCTATGAAAATCCAGCTGCGTTTCGATTACACAATCGTTGTTTTTTTGCAATATATATTTGTTTATTAAAAATTTTATAATTTTATTAAGTTGTTGTTGTTATTTCTTAATAATTTTGATAATAGTTTCTTTAAAAAATCCAATTCGTTTGACGTTTTTCTTATTAGTTTATGAATGTTCTTTGTATTCCAGTTATAAATAATGAACTTCGTGGTGGTATCTATTAGATACTCAAATGCGTTGGTTAGATTCTTTTAATTTTTCTGTTTTTCAATTTAAATTAATGGCAAACACACCCAAACACTTTGAAATCACTGCATTAACTAAGTAAGCGCTTGAGTAATGTTGAAAGCAACACACAAAGAAAAAATTCCCACACATAATAAAAAAAAACTCATAGATACTTTTTAAATTTTTTCCCAAATACACTTGTATCGTTCACTCTTAGCTTGTTGCCCCTCTACATCTCTCGTTTATACTTATAGTAGCTAAATAGCAAGTAAATTAAAAGTCTGCTATAGCCTTCTCTGTCTAAACCTGATCTTTTTGCTGTAAACACCACACAACAGTGGAGGCTAAATTATTAAGTCTATCAAAATTTTTAGGTGTGTGTAAATAAACAATGAAAGTATCTGTTAGTTGCGTTTTACTCTTTCTCTCTCTCTCTCTCTCTCTCTCTCTCTCTCAAATTTTCGATAATTAAATTATATCTCAGTTTTATTTATTTTTTAGTTAAAGTGTGAGAACATATGAAAAAAGATTTGTCCATGACTCATGTTGTTTTTATAAATATTTCGTTTTAGATATTTTACACATATTGATGACGTTTAATGATTTTTCTTTCTCTCTACCTCTCCAACATCTGTAGTCGTCGTCGTTGTCGACGACCTTGTTTATTTTAGTGCGATTTTCCCAATTTTGGTTAGAGACCACCACTAATAACAACGCCAGCAACGCCATCTGTATCTGTGTTACTAGTTTTAGGTTAATTGTATTTGTTTGTATCTATTTTTAAAAAAATATACAAAATTATATCATGATAGATATTTCTTTCCAGAAATTAGATCATTTTGATTGAGTTATAAGATATAAATTCTTTTGGATAAAATCATAGTACATATTTATATCAGGAATGGAAACTGTACTTTAAATAATATGAACATTTTCTATAGGGTTCTTTATTTGAACTCGAGGGTTAAATGTGGACCGATCTTATCCATTCAACACACATACTGATGATATAACTAAATGACAATAAATAGATTGCAGTAAAATACGATGTAAAAAAAGTTAAATAAAAACTAATGCTACCAAATTCTTTACAAATCGGTAAATTAAGGAATCTAGACCTCATATAACTCTTTCTTCTAAAATTTAGTTCTACTAATCCAATCATCAAAACATTGTTTACATATCAATATTGGTGGTTTGAACCAATTATGAAACGAACTCTAAAGAATTTCCTCCGTAAGGCCCTATCCTTCAACAGGCTGTTGAACAATTTTTAAGAATTTGTTGAGAATCTAGACAGCTTATAAAGATTTTTCTTCTAAAATTCAATTTCAAACTTAAGACTAGTTCGACTAATCCAATCATCGAAATATTGCCCCATATCAATATTAATATAAATATCGAGAAGACTATCGGAGAAGGGCCTTTTAGTGGACTTATTAATTTCTAAAAAAAAAAATAATTTTGCGGATTTTTTTGTAATATAAGCATCAGCGAAACTTTTGGAAAAAAGATTTTTATGGGGTTTTGAAACGATTATGAACCGAACCTATCATATTTTCAACGGGCTGTGGAATTTTTTTAAGAATTGGTCCAGAATCAAGAAACTTATAAAGCTTTCTTCTAAAATTTAATTTCAGATTTAAGACTAGTTCTACTAATCCAATCAACAAAAGATTGCTCCATATCAACATTAATTTAAAATTCAAGTAGAATTTCCGAAAAGGGCCTTTAAGAGTATTAATTAATTTCTTTTAATTTTGCCGAATTTTTAATCATATAGATTAATTTTAACCCTCTGGCTGCTCCCTATAATTCGATCAGTTTTCAGACGGATGTACATGGACAACTAAAATCTAATAAGGACCCAGAATCTATATATATAAAAATCAACGTATGTTTGTTAACTGGAGCGATCTTGAAATTTGCAATGCATGTCCCTCTCTATCTGG
Source organism: Lucilia sericata (assembly GCF_015586225.1). Lineage (NCBI taxonomy): Eukaryota > Metazoa > Arthropoda > Insecta > Diptera > Calliphoridae > Lucilia > Lucilia sericata. The sequence continues at coordinate 151,077 of NW_023994502.1, forward strand.
AAAGAACAATAGGCTAGTTTTTTCTTTGCAATTGCAAGTGGGAGTAGTACCACGTCGGATTAGATACAGGGGCGTGACAACTCCCATATAAAGAAAATAAAAAATTTCGTATATTTGGGAAAGTATTAGAGTTAGAATTCTTAAAGTTTGTATGGGCAACATTGAAATCCATATATACATTTTGAAGGAAATATAAGAGGACAAGAAATAGGGGCGTGGCACCTCATATATGAAATAAATACAAAAATGTGAATAAATTTTGCACAAACAACTTTGTCGTCCATGTTAACATTTGGGTAATAAATGGAAGGATTACAAATTGGGGGCGTGGCACCTCTCGTATGAATTAAATACAAAAATTCTAATATATGTATTTATGTGGGAAGTCATTGGAGCTAGAATCCTCATATTTTGCACGAACAACTTTGTCATCCATGCTAACATTTGGTTAATAAATTGGCGAACTAGCAAAAAGGGGAGTGGCACTCCTCATTTGAATTAACCACAAAAATTCGTATATCTGAGAAATTATTACAGCTAGAATCCTCAAATTTTGCACAAACAAATTTGTCATCCATGTGAACATTTGGGTAATAAATGGGAGGATTACAAATAGGGGGCGTGGCACCTGCTATATGAATTAAAAATCAAAATTCGTATATCTAGGAAAGTATTGCGCTAGAATTTTCATATGAGCTTTTGGCAAAATAGTTGAACTAGCAATAAACAGAGCCGCATATAGAACTCTTACATGTTTGATTATGGGTGTTACATCGTCTGAAAGTCCTATATATTAGCCTTAAAATAAAGCTTTAACTCCTGCCATTCCTTCAATGAGATATCTTAATCCAAAGTTTGAAATAACTATAAATTCAGATTCAATGCAGCTTAATCCTTTAGAAAAGTATACTGTGGACTCTCGCTTAACTATTTATTGTCCAGTTTAATATAACTGAACCTACTACCTATCTACAAATATCACTGGTATTGGATATCACGTGATAGGCCATATTCCACTATACCTTTTTACTTGTTATTGTTCATCCTATTAAAGTTACAATTTGTGGTCTATTTGTGTTGACTGCGGTTAATTTGTGTTAATTTTATTTACACAAAAAAAAATTTTGTTTTTAAACATTTATTATTAAATATTTTGTTGTTAACTCGTTTGTATGGATGAATTGTGGTCGAATTAATTTAAATACTGTAAACGGATAAAATGAGTTTAAATTACAAACAAAATTTTGTTAGTTATGGAAATTTACATCGCATTTAAATTGTTTAAATTAATATAGAATTTTTAAATTGTAAAGAGGAAATTAAAAGCAGCTTCTTTAAAGGAAGTTCTTTAAAGGAAGGAACATTTTTTAAAGATGTCATTTAATATTTTCCAGCAAATTAATATAAATAATCACATGTATCTGTTCAATTACTCATTTATAAGTATTAATTTTGTTAAAATCATATTTATTATTAAAATCATTTAAAACTGCATTTGTCCTCCAGCTAATAAGAACCATCACATCAGTATCTTTAAGTTTTGACATTGTCCCGGGCAGATAAATGTTTGTTTCAACTTCATATGAATATGTAAACATACATAAATAAAAACAAATAAATACCATATTTGTTGTTTTTGCAATTTCTTTATTCTTATATATATTGTATATATATAGAATATACATTTATTTAACGATAATTTAACCATTTTATTCATCTATAATAATAAAAATTTATATTTTCTCAATATCCTTTCAGGTATGTTTATGAATATCCTTGATGTGTTCTGGTTAATGTTGGAATTGGTAAGAGAGACTTGAATTGTGTATGTTTTAATATCGAGATAATATAATACGTATTTCATGTTATTTTATTAAAATTAACAATTACCGATAATGTAATAAAATAATGGACTGAAATGTTTAAATATTAATATACTTGATAATACTACAATGTCAAGCATTTAAAAGAAATACCATACGTGACAAAATTTGTACCTTACTTTAACAAATTCTATGCCATAGGGTATCCAGGTTGTTGAGTCTTTTTATCTTCTACTTGCCAGTGCATAGTTGAGTCATAGATTAGTCTATTTTCGAGTCTATTAACCAATCCATAGGCAAGTCTGTAAATAAATTTATAGTCGAATCTGTAGACCTGTATACAGTCACATCTATAGACACAACAATCGGTCCACAGACTAATATATAGTTTGTAGGCCAGTCTGTAGTCGTGTCTATAGATCAGTCTATATTTAAGTCTATAGACCAGTCCATAGTTGTGTCTATAGACAAATGCTTGAGTCCATAGTCCAATATACAGTCCTGTCTATTGTCGTGTCCAAAGAGCAGTCTATAGTTAATTTATACACCAGTATATAGTCGGGTCTACCAACCACTCTATAGTCGAGTCTGAAGATAGTCTATAGTCTAGTATTTAAGTAAGTCTATTGTCGTGTCTATAAATCTATTGTCGTCCCTATAGACCAAGCCAATATTGTCGAGACTTTAAACCAGTCTGTAGATTAGTCTATAGTGTATAATTGACATTATATACCAGTCTATAATCATGTCTATAAACTAGTCTGTAGTCGAGCCTATAATCGACTTTATAGTCTCGATTATAGACTAGTCTATAGTCGAGTCTATGCTCGAGGCTATATAGAAGTTAGTATACTAATCTATAGACCAGTCTATTGTGGTATCCAAAGATTAGTCTATAGTTAAGTTTATACACCAGTCTGTAGTCGAGTTTTTAGGTCACTCTTTATTCGAGTCTATGGGTTAGTCTATATTCGAGTTTATAGACTAGTTTATAATCGAATCCATACACTACTCTATAATCGGTTCTATAGACTAGCCTATAATATAGTCTTGAATCCAGTCCTGCCTACAGTAGAGTCTATAGTCCAGTTCTCACATATGTCTATTGAAGTGCCCACAGAACAGTCTGTTGTAGTTTCTATAGACCAGCCTATATTGTTTCTAGATCAGTAAATTTTCGAGGAAACTCTCTATAGTCCAATATACAGACCAGTCTATTGTTGTGTCCAACGATCAGTCTATAGTTAAGTTTATTATACACCATAGTCGGGTCTACCGACCATTCTGAAGACTAGTCTATAATCAAATCTATAATCGAGTCAATAGAATAGTTTATAATCAAGTATATAGACTAGTTTATAATGCAGTATATAGTCTAGTATTTAAGTAAGTCTATTGTCGTATCTATAAATCTATTGTCGTCCCTATAGACCAAGCCAATATTGTCGAGACTTTAAACCAGTATATAGTCGAGTCTATAGTCTATAATTGACACTATATACCAGTCTATAATTATGTATATAAACTAGTCTGTAGTTGAGACTATAATCGACTCTATTGTCTCAATTATAGACTAGTCTATAGTCGAGTCTATATTCGAGTTTATAGACTAGTTTATAATCGAGTCAATAGACTACTCTATAATCGGGTTTATAGACTAACCTATAATACAGTCTAGAGTCGGGTCCTGCCTACAGCAGAGTCTATAGTCAAGTTCTTATATATGTCTATTGAAGTGTCTACAGACCAGTCTGTTGTGGTTTCTATAAACCAGCCTACATATTTGTCTCTAGATCAGTCAATATTCGAGGAAACTCTTTATGGAAAATTTTTTATTCGAGTCTAGGGAGTACTATGTAGTCCTATAGTCGAGTCTATAATCGACACTATATAGTAGTCTATAATCGGGTCTATAGACTAGTCTATAGTTGAAACCATAGACCAGTCTATAGTCGACTCTATAGTCTATAGACTAGTCTAGAAAACAGTGTATAGTCGGGTCTAGGAAACAATTTATAGTCGAGTCTATAGAACAGTATATAATAAAGTCTCTCGATCAATCGATCAATCTTAAGCGGAGTCTATAGTCTAGCTTATAGACCAATTATTATAGAAAAATCTACCCTCAAGTGTTAAATCGAGTTTTAATTTTATAAAGATTAAAGTATTTTTCGGAAGATGTCTGACAATAATAGATCGAGCTTCAACCACAAAAAATTCTATATTACAACTCAAACGATATAATAATCTTCGCATTTAAATGGTGTAGCGTATAAAAATAGTCTGACATTCAATAACGATAAACATTTTTCATGTAATTTCGCAGGCAGTTATTATTGACTTTTAACTGTAATTTCGGATTTGTTGTTGTAGTTGTTTTTTTTTTTTTGTTAAATATATGTAGTAACAAATTAAAGTTTAATTTATAATTTGTTTATATGGCTTTTTAACCGTATTAAAAGATTTATTTTTATAAATTATAAATATATCTTTTTTATTATTTTTCTGTTTGTGCATTCATTATTAAATTTTTGTTAAATGGTTTAACAGGTCATTATTTATTATTGTTTTTATTTTAAAAAAATTTAACAAAACCAACAACAAAATTATTGCAGTCGAAAAAATAAACAAATTAAAATACTTCTTACATATAAATATATAAATATTTTAGAACTGACTACATCTGAAATACTTTCCATACAATTAAATTGAAAATTAAAGTAGTGGTGAATGTATTGGACACAGCTGTTTAAATATGCGGGTAAACGAAAAAAATAAAGAAAAAAGTCAAAATTCCTATAATATTTTATTCACACAAATATTTATTTATAATTTAATAATTATAATAGGATTCTTTTTTTGGCATTTTGTAATAAACATTTTAAATAGGAAAAATATTGTGTGTAATTTACGCAAAATATGAAGAGAAATCAATTAAGGAAATATTGAATGCAGTTCATTTGGTTGAACATTTAAATTATTATATTTCAAAACTAAACGTTCAATTAATAGAGATTTTGATGTATCAATTGACCTAAATATAAATATTATATGAAATGCAATAAATACGTTAGATTTAATTTAACTGCCGATACATTCAACTAGTCCATAATATCTTCAGCTATTTATCGGAAAAATTATGATATTTCCCATATCTACTAAAATCTCTAACAACTTGCTTATTTTATGGTAATTATGATTCATAGTGTCTTTGAACAAATAAAACTACTTAATGTATGAATTCAATATTAAACTTTTTTTTTAAATTCATAATATTTTTGTCTGTTTCCGGCTTTTAAAAATTTAATATATTTTCAATCTCACTTCATAAACCACTTGTAATTAAATTTATTTTATTTTAACAATTTTTTTTTTAATTTTTCTGCTTACTCCCATTGTACGAATACAAAATTACTTAAACATTTAAATCTGTTCATGATTTATTATAAATTATATGAAAAGTAACAACAAATGTTCATTTTAAAATGAATGGATGCATGTGTGTGTGCTGGTGTTTTTATGAGGAAATTGTTTAAATAATTAAATCCGACAATTATTATTGCAACTGTATCCTTTTTTTATTGTTATTTTACACATTATGCTCATTACATTTAACACACATACATATGACTACATACATATGTATATGAGTACAAAAACAATACAAATTCAATGTTTGTCAACATTTTACCATAATAAGAACAGTGGAGGAAATTTGTAAATGGGAGCTCAATTTGCTGTTCAAAATAAGGAACTCTTTCAGATACAAATTTCTGAAACTAGAACTGAACTAGAAATGAATTAGACGTGAACTAGAAGGTGAACTAGAAGTGTACTAGAAGGAACTAGACGTGAACTAGAAGTGAACGAGAAGTGAACTAGAACAATGAACTGAACTGAACTAGAACTAACTAGAATGAACTTAGAACTTGAACTAGAACTGAACAGAAATGAGCAGAACTGAACTATAACAGAATAGAACTGAACTATACCTGAACTAGAAACTGAACGAAATGAACTAGAACTGAACTAGAATGAAATAGAACTGAACTAGAACTGAACTAGAAATGAACTAGAACGAACTAGACTGAACTAGAACTGATATCTAGACTGAACTGAACTAGAACTGAACTAGAACTGAACTAGAACTGAACTAAACTGAACTAGAACTGAACTAGAACTAGAACTGAACTAGAACTGAACTAGAACTGAACTAGAACTGAACTAGAACTGAACTAGAACTGAACTAGAACTGAACTAGAACTGAACTAGAACTAAAACTAGAACTGAACTAGAACTGAACTAGAACTGAACTAGAACTGAACTAGAACTGAACTAGAACTGAACTAGAACTGAACTAGAACTGAACTAGAACTGAACTAGAACTGAACTAGAACTGAACTAGAACTGAACTAGAAAGAACTAGAACTGAACTAGAACTGAACTAGAACTGAACTAGAACTGAACTAGAACTGAACTAGAACTGAACTAGAACTGAACTAGAACTGAACTAGAACTGAACTAGAACTGAACTAGAACTGAACTAGAACTGAAACTAGAACTGAACTAGAACTGAACTAGAACTGAACTAGAACTGAACTAGAACTGAACTAGAACTAGAACTGAACTAGAACTGAACTAGAACTGAACTAGAACTGAACTAGAACTGAACTAGAACTGAACTAGAACTGAACTAGAACTGAACTAGAACTGAACTAGAACTGAACTAGAACTGAACTAGAACTGAACTAGAACTGAACTAGAACTGAACTAGAACTGAACTAGAACTGAACTAGAACTGAACTAGAACTGAACTAGAACTGAACTAGAACTGAACTAGAACTGAACTAGAACTGAACTAGAACTGAACTAGAACTGAACTAGAACTGAACTAGAACTGAACTAGAACTGAACTAGAACTGAACTAGAACTGAACTAGAACTGAACTAGAACTGAACTAGAACTGAACTAGAACTGAACTAGAACTGAACTAGAACTGAACTAGAACTGAACTAGAACTGAACTAGAACTGAACTAGAACTGAACTAGAACTGAACTAGAACTGAACTAGAACTGAACTAGAACTGAACTAGAACTGAACTAGAACTGAACTAGAACTGAACTAGAACTGAACTAGAACTGAACTAGAACTGAACTAGAACTGAACTAGAACTGAACTAGAACTGAACTAGAACTGAACTAGAACTGAACTAGAACTGAACTAGAACTGAACTGAACTGAACTAGAAACTGAACTAGAACTGAACTAGAACTGAACTAGAACTGAACTAGAACTGAACTAGAACTGAACTAGAACTGAACTAGAAAAAAAACTGAACTAGAACTGAACTAGAACTGAACTAGAACTGAACTAGAACTGAACTAGAACTGAACAGAACTGAACTAGAACTGAACTAGAGACTAGAACTGAACTAGAACTGAACTAGAAAAACTGAACTAGAACTGAACTAGAAAAAACTGAACTAGAATGAACTAGAACTGAACTAGAACTGAACTAGAACTGAACTAGAACTGAACTGAAACTGAACTAGAACTAGAAACTGAACTAGAAACTGACTAGAAACTGAACTAGAAACTGAACTAGAACTGAACTAGAACTGAACTAGAACTGAACTAGAACTGAACTAGAACTGAACTAGAACCTGAACTAGAACTGAACTAGAACTGAACTAGAACTGAACTAGAACTGAACTAGAACTGAACTAGAACTGAACTAGAACTGAACTAGAACTGAACTAGAACGGAACTAGAACTGAACTAGAACTGAACTAGAACTGAACTAGAACTGAACTAGAACTGAACTAAGAACTGAACTAGAACTGAACTAGAACTGAACTAGAACTGAACTAGAACTGAACTAGAACTGAACTAGAACTGAACTAGAACTGAACTAGAACTGAACTAGAACTGAACTAGAACTGAACTAGAACTGAACTAGAACTGAACTAGAACTGAACGAGAACTGAACTAGAAACTGAACTAGAACTGAAGCTAGAAACTGAACTTAAACAGAACTGGAGCTTAGACTGGACTACTATTTTAAGTCCTATTTAAATAACATTCACTGTTTTTCCATTTATGCAAGTGCAACTTCATAAATAGTATTATTCTCTCAAAAATGCACTCATTTATTTAAACAAATTTAAATATATAAATAAATTGCAGTTCAAAGGGCAGTCGAAGTTATTTTTTTTATTTTGGTTGTAACAACTTACAACAATAACAAATAGCTTTTATTCATTCAACTTGAATATGGGTGGTGTTAATGAGTAAAACGTTTATAGTTTCATACAGTTCCCGAGAACAAATATGTATGAGAGTTTGTTGATAATATGGCATGTGTATAATATGCTGATGCATATGGATATGATTTCAACCATATCAGAGCAATAAATTTAACACTTTAACATAGTTAACAAATTTGCCATGTTGTATAGCATTCAATTTTCCGTTTTCAGTGCTGGCCAATTTTGCAGAAATTTAACGAGAGCCGTCTAAAAAGTTTGCTTTCAGTTTGTAAGTAACTTGTAAGTAAACAAAGCCAAAGTGTAAAAAAGTGATTGATACATAATTAAAATATTGGCAGCAGTGTCTCTAATATGAATAAACATTGTTATTGAAATAATCTTTCTATTATCCTCGTATACACAAATGTATGTAGTTTATCCGGCAAGTGTTTGCATTTGTAAATGAAATATTAAAACATTTATTCATTGAATTTTTTTTTTGTATGCATATTTACCATTAACGTTTTACGTGGTTTTTCTTTGTTGGCGTAAAAGTCAATAGTTGTTTACTCCAGTGTTCAGTGTTAAAAAGTCATGGAAATTATTCAACAGCTTCAGCTCGCAACGAACTAATATTTGTCACCTCATAATACCAGGCAGAATTAAATGTACAGTTCAGGATAAATACGTATGTATGTGCATATATCAGTGTGTGTAGGGGAAAAGTTTGGGTTTCAATTTGAAATTTGATATATTTATGTATTTATGACTGTCAACAGGAATTTGTGTAATTCCAGAGGTAGTTTGTAATTAATGGTTGACAGTTTTTTGTTTAAGTAAGCATTTGTTATTGTGTTTGATCATTAGTGTAATTGTTATAAACATTGTAATATACTGTTATTATTTCTTATATGAAATCTGTAAAATAAATAGTAATTGGAAATAACATATAAAATTTTCTATTCTACATACATATATAGACTAGACCATGAACTATACTACAGACTAGGTTGTAGACTATATTAAAGAGTAGATTTGATTATAGACTAGACTATGGAATAGACTATAGACTAGACTATAGACTAGACTATAGACTAGACTATAGACTAGACTATAGACTAGACTATAGACTAGACTATAGACTAGACTATAGACTATAGACTAGACTATAGACTAGACTATAGACTAGACTATAGACTAGACTATAGACTAGACTATAGACTAGATTATAGACTAGACTATAGACTAGACTATAGACTAGACTATAGACTAGACCAGACTATAGACTAGACCAGACTATAGACTAGACCAGACTATAGACTAGACTATAGACTAGACTATAGACTAGACTATAGACTAGAATATAGACTAGACTAGACTATAGACTAGACTATAGACTAGACTATAGACTAGACTATAGACTATACTATAGACTAGACTATAGACTAGACTATAGACTAGACTATAGACTAGACTATAAACTGGCCTATAGATTGTAGAATGCATATATTAAACTAAAAATTAATTTAAACTGCAACTTAAATAAATATATCCTGTTTTCACACACATTTGAATTTATGTTGTTTATTTTATAATTAACAGTTTTTTATTTAATTTTCTTTTCTTTAATTAACTAAATGTCAACATAAAAAGTTGACAACAACAATTTTTTAACATTTAATACAACATAGTAAAACTAAATGTGTTTCTACTTACATACTTACATGTATATATGCATATACATAAGTACTAGCAAGGATGTGTGAATATATGTGCAGGATTATGCTCAGAATACATACGTACGTATAGCAACAGGAAAGTGTTCATTTGGAAAATAAATGCATTCACACAGTCATATTTATGAGCGTTTGTATATGTGGACATGTCTTAGCAAACTTTTAGGATGAAAATTTTATATTATACATATATCAGACAAGATATATAGATTTTAATTAAAAAAAAAACGGCAACATTGAATATCGGTTGAAAAAACTAATTCCTAAAACTTTGATAATTAATGTTAATGAAGAGACAATAACTTAAAATTTACAAATTCTAGTCAGCCAAGTGTTTAATATTAACTTGGAATACATTGACTATAAGCAAAGCTGCAGGGTACTGTTAACTCCTATAAGTTCATAAGCATTTACGCTATAGTTGCTTCCTCCCCATCTGTCTGTCTCTTTAGTTTTAATTCTTAAGTTGTTGTTGTTCTCCTTCCCAGCTACCCGCGTTAAATTCAGTCAAGTGCAGTTAATTATAATTAAGCCAAGTTAACTCACCACTTTAGTTGACTTTAAGTTACTTTTGGTACAAACAACTAACAGCCGACAAAACTCATTCAGAAACACACATTCATAGAAATATTTACTCAAACGCCTTTCATTTTATTCCTATTTTACTTTTCTGTTATTGCAGCCATATGGTATCGCACACCTTAAGGTTTTCTTTTATCCCTTTAAATCCTGTTTATATCCTGTTTCTTGATATGTGAAAAGAAAAACTTGTAGATGTTGTTGTTGGTTTTTTGAGTGTCTTATACTACTCGTACCATTTTCATGACATTCATATGGCTGTGTAAAGTCTATAGGTTTGGGTTAGTAGATTTAAAGTTGTTGACTTCTTTCGCTACGTTTACGTAACGTTTAAATAATTTACTACAAATGTGGTTCTTTTATTTGCTGAAATTTCTTCTGAGTTTATTGTTTGTTACCGCTGACTTACTGCTGGTTTGAGTGTGTAGAATGCCAACCTTTAGTTTAATTTAACGTTTGTCTGTACTTGATCACTTCTTTCCTTTTCTATTCCAGGAACGTTTTCTACTTTTGTATGATGCGGCCTAACAAAGTTTCTTTCGCAAGTTATTTTTGTGTTTTGCTAGATTTTAGGTTTTTAAACAGCTTTATTTAAAGTTTTAAATTTGTTTTTAATTCATTTTTAAAAAAGAGTTTTAGCAATTTAAAGTAATTTAAAACTTTAAGGCAAATATTTAAAAGTTATACTTAATCGTAATGGCCGTTAATAGTGACTAGACTATAACTAGACTAGACTATAGACTGAAGTAAAGACTGAAGTAAAGACTAGAGTATAGACTAGACTATAGACTAGACTATAGACTAGACTATAGACTAGACTATAGACTAGAGTACTAGACTAGACTACTAGACTAGACTATAGACTAGACTATAGACTAGACTATAGACTAGACTATAGACTAGACTATAGACTAGACTATAGACTACTATAGACTAGACTATAGACTAGACTATAGACTAGACTATAGACTAGACTATAGACTAGACTATAGACTAGACTATAGACTAGACTATAGACTAGACTATAGACTAGACTATAGACTAGACTATAGACTAGACTATAGACTAGACTATAGACTAGACTATAGACTAGACTATAGACTAGACTATAGACTAGACTATAGACTAGACTATAGACTAGACTATAGACTAGACTATAGACTAGACTATAGACTAGACTATAGACTAGACTATAGACTAGACTATAGACTAGACTATAGACTAGACTATAGACTAGACTATAGACTAGACTATAGACTAGACTATAGACTAGACTATAGACTAGACTATAGACTAGACTATAGACTAGACTATAGACTAGACTATAGACTAGACTATAGACTAGACTATAGACTAGACTATAGACTAGACTATAGACTGGACTATAGACTAGACTATAGACTAGACTATAGACTAGACTATAGACTAGACTATAGACTAGACTATAGACTAGACTATAGACTAGACTATAGACTAGACTATAGACTAGACTATAGACTAGACTAAAGATAAGACTAGACTATAGACTAGACTATAGACTAGACTATAGACTAGACTATAGGACTAGACTATAGACTGGACTATAGACTAGACTATAGACTAGACTATAGACTGAGACTATAGACTAGACTATAGACTAGACTATAGACTAGACTATAGACTAGACTATAGACTAGACTATAGACTAGAACTATAGACTAGACTATAGACTAGACTATAGACTAGACTATAGACTAGACTATAGACTAGACTATAGACTAGACTATAGACTAGACTATAGACGAGACTATAGACTAGACTATAGACTAGACTATAGACTAGACTATAGACTAGACTATAGACTAGACTATAGACTAGACTATAGACTAGACTATAGACTAGACTATAGACTAGACTATAGACTAGACTATAGACTAGACTATAGACTAGACTATAGACTAGACTATAGACTAGACTATAGACTAGACTATAGACGAGACATAGACTAGACTATAGACTAGACTATAGACTAGACTATAGACTAGACTATAGACTAGACTAGACTAAAATTGCTTCCCATTCCCTGAGTAGTTTGTATTTTCCCATAAGTAAATGTAAATATAAATTAATTAACAAGCTAAAACACAAATGTGGAAATGTACTTATCCCTAAAAGGATATTTAATTTAACTATATTTCATATAAATATTATTATCATCATTCCATCAAATGAGGTTTGCAAAAAATTAAAAAAATTACGATGATGTACCATCATCATGAAAAAACCATTATTATCTTTTAAGAGCGATCAAATGTCAAAGGACACATATCCTAAACAGGCTTCTTCTATTGCAAATTTCTATGTAGCTACATTTTTTGCCTTCCCCAGAACTAAATAAATTTCAAAATGAAAAGCAACTCATTCATGATGATATTTTTTTTGTTATTTATGTACTTTTCTGAATTTTTTTTTTGTAGAAATATAAAAGAGATGTTAGTAAAACATGAAAGAAAGAACTGAAAAAAACTGAAGAATAATACATCCACAAAGCTAATAAAATAAACGTAAATAAACAAATGGGTTGCTTTTTATTATGATGTCTGTGGGTATAAATATAGGATAGACTTACTCCTATAGCTAGACACATACATATGTACATATGTATATTCTATTCAATATAATACTTTTCAAATCTATGAATAAAAAGTATTAGTGTTTGTTTTTCTTTCTTTTCGAATTGAATAGAAGAAAAACATAAAGGCAAAAAAATGTTGAACGCCAATTGAATGTCCTTTATGCATTAAATATTTTGATATGACAATGAGACGACAGCAAAGACTTTGTGCCAAATACTATGAACAGACCCACATACTTACATATCTATATAAACAAATAGTTAAATGTGTATCTACGTTTGAATATATAAATAAAATACTTATTTATTATTAAGAAGCTGCTTGAAAAATCAACTGTCAACACACTTCACACACACATCACACTCATATCACATCATGTAGTATCATTATTTTTTTTCTCCTCTCCAGCCATTATTTTTGTGTCTTTGTTTTTATATTATTACCATTACATTTATAATGGTTGCCACACCATCACGTGACATATCCTTTCAGGGAGATGAAAAAAAACACATGATAAATATTTGTACATGCAAGATGGCAACACGTGCAAATGCGATAATTCTTTTAAAAGTAGCTTATGTGTGTGGTCGATGGAATGTTTCAATATATTTTTTTATTTTACAAAATTTTTCCTCTTAAGAGATAAACCCTTTGAATTCAACAGTTTCCAGCTGTTTTACAAGGAAACAATGTATCCTTTTTGCATAGTATTTTTAACTAGTTGATTGGCATGAATATAAAATAAATATAAATTTTACGGTCTATAGTTAGTCTACAGTCTTGTCCATAGTCTAGTTTATTGTTAAGTGTATAGTCTAGTTTATAGTCTAGTCTATAGTCTGGTCTATAGTCTAGTCTTAGTCTAGTCAATAGTCTAGTCAATAGTCTAGTCAATAGTCTAGTCTATAGTCTATAGTCTAGTCTATAGTCTATAGTCTAGTCTATAGTCTAGTCTATAGTCTAGTCTATAGTCTAGTCTATAGTCTAGTCTATAGTCTAGTCTATAGTCTAGTCTATAGTCTAGTCTATAGTCTAGTCTATAGTCTAGTCTATAGTCTAGTCTATAGTCTAGTCTATAGTCTAGTCTATAGTCTAGTCTATAGTCTAGTCTATAGTCTAGTCTATAGTCTAGTCTATAGTCTAGTCTATAGTCTAGTCTATAGTCTAGTCTATAGTCTAGTCTATAGTCTAGTCTATAGTCTAGTCTATAGTCTAGTCTATAGTCTAGTCTATAGTCTAGTCTATAGTCTAGTCTATAGTCTAGTCTATAGTCTAGTCTATAGTCTAGTCTATAGTCTAGTCTATAGTCTAGTCTAGTCTAGTCTATAGTCTAGTCTATAGTCTAGTCTATAGTCTAGTCTATAGTCTAGTCTATAGTCTAGTCTATAGTCTAGTCTATAGTCTAGTCTATAGTCTAGTCTATAGTCTAGTCTATAGTCTAGTCTATAGTCTAGTCTATAGTCTAGTCTATAGTCTAGTCTATAGTCTAGTCTATAGTCTAGTCTATAGTCTAGTATAGTCTAGTCTATAGTCTAGTCTATAGTCTAGTCTATAGTCTAGTCTATAGTCTAGTCTATAGTCTAGTCTATAGTCTAGTCTATAGTCTAGTCTATAGTCTAGTCTATAGTCTAGTCTATAGTCTAGTCTATAGTCTAGTCTATAGTCTAGTCTATAGTCTAGTCTATAGTCTAGTCTATAGTCTAGTCTATAGTCTAGTCTATAGTCTAGTCTATAGTCTAGTCTATAGTCTAGTCTATAGTCTAGTCTATAGTCTAGTCTATAGTCTAGTCTATAGTCTAGTCTATAGTCTAGTCTATAGTCTAGTCTATAGTCTAGTCTATAGTCTAGTCTATAGTCTAGTCTATAGTAGTCTAGTCTAGTCTATAGTCTAGTCTATAGTCTAGTCTATAGTCTATTAGTCTAGTATCTTAGTCTAGTCTATAGTCTAGTCTATAGTCTAGTCTATAGTCTAGTCTATAGTCTAGTCTATAGTCTAAGTCTATAGTCTAGTCTAAGTCTAGTCTATGTCTAGTCTATAGTCTAGTCTATTAGTCTATAGTCTATAGTCTAGTCTATAGTCTAGTCTATAGTCTAGTCTATAGTCTAGTCTATAGTCCTAGTCTGATAGTCTAGTCTATAGTCTAGTCTATAGTCTAGGTCTAGTCCTAGTCTAGTCTTCTATAGTCTAGTCTATAGTCTAGTCTATAGTCTAGTCTATAGTCTAGTCTATAGTCTATGTCTATAGTCTAGTCTATAGTCTAGTTCTATAGTCTAGTCTATAGTCTAGTCTATAGTCTAGTCTATAGTCTAGTCTATATTCTAGTCTATAGTCTAGTCTATAGTCTAGTCTATAGTCTGTCTATAGTCTAGTCTATAGTCTAGTCTATAGTCTAGTCTATAGTCTAGTCTATAGTCTAGTCTATAGTCTAGTCTATAGTCTAGTCTATAGCTCTAGTCTATAGTCTAGTCTATAGTCTAGTCTATAGTCTAGTCTATAGTCTAGTCTATAGTCTAGTCTATAGTCCAGTCTATAGTCTAGTCTATAGTCTAGTCTATAGTCCAGTCTATAGTCTAGTCTATAGTCTAGTCTATAGTCTAGTCTATAGTCTAGTCTATAGGCTAGTCTATAGTCTAGTCTATAGTCTAGTCTATAGTATAGTCTATAGTCTAGTCTATAGTCTAGTCTATAGTCTCTATGTAGTCTGGTCTATAGTCTAGTCTATAGTCTAGTCTATAGTCTAGTCTATAGTCTAGTCTATAGTCTAGTCTATAGTCTAGTCTATAGTCTAGTCTATAGTCTAGTCTATAGTCTAGTCTATAGTCTAGTCTATAGTCTAGTCTATAGTCTAGTCTATAGTCTAGTCTATAGTCTAGTCTATAGTCTAGTCTATAGTCTATTCTATAGTCTAGTCTATAGTCTAGTCTATAGTCTAGTCTATAGTCTAGTCTATAGTCTAGTCTATAGTCTAGTCTATAGTCTAGTCTATAGTCTAGTTATGTAGCCTGGCTAACCTATCGTCTAGTCTATAGTCTAGTCTATAGTCTAGCTATGTCTAGTCTAGTCTAGTCTATAGCCTAGTCTATAGCTAGTCTATAGTTAGTCTATAGTCTATCTATAGTCTAGTCTATAGTCTAGTCTATAGTCTAGTCTAGTCTAGTCTATAGTCTAGTCTATAGTCTAGTATATAGTCTAGTCTATAGTCTAGTCTATAGTCTATTCTATAGTCTAGTCTATAGTCTAGTCTATAGTCTAGTCTATAGTCTAGTCTATAGTCTAGTCTATATCTAGTCTATAGTTAGTCGATAGTCTAGTCTATAGTTAGTCTAGTCTAGTCTAACTAGTCTATAGTCTAGTCTATAGTCTAGTCTATAGTCTAGTCTATAGTCCAGTCTATAGTCTAGTCTATAGTCTAGTCTATAGTCTAGTCTATAGTCTAGTCTATCGGCTAGTCTATAGTCTAGCTATATGTCTAGTCTATAGTTCTTTAGTCTCTAGTCTCGTCTATAGTCTAGTCTATAGTTAGTCTATAGTCTAGTCATAGTCTAGGTCTATAGTCTAGTCTATAGTCTAGCTCATAGTCTAGTCTATAGTCCTAGTCTATAGTCTCGTCTATAGTTATAGTCTATAGTCTAGTCTATAGTCTAGTCTATAGTCTAGTCTATAGTCTAGTCTATAGTCTAGTCTATAGTCTAGTCTATAGTCTAGTCTATAGTCTAGTCTATAGTCTAGTCTATAGTCTAGTCTATAGTCTAGTCTATGTCTAGTCTATAGTCTAGTCTATAGTCTAGTCTATAGTCTAGTCTATAGTCTAGTCTATAGTTAGTCTATAGTCTAGTCTATAGTCTAGTCTATAGTCTAGTCTATATTGTCTAGTCTATAGTCTAGTCTATCAGTCTAGTCTATAGTCTAGTCTATAGTCTAGTCTATAGTCTAGTCTATAGTCTAGTCTATAGTCTAGTCTATAGTCTAGTCTATAGCTAGTCTATAGTCTAGTCTATAGTCTAGTCTATAGTCTAGTCTATAGTCTAGTCTATAGTCTAGTCTATAGTCTAGTCTATAGTCTAGTCTATAGTCTAGTCTATAGTCTATTCTATAGTCTAGTCTATAGTCTAGTCTATAGTCTAGTCTATAGTCTAGTCTATAGGTCTAGTCTCTATAGTCTAGTCTATAGTCTAGTCTATAGTCTAGTCTATAGTCTAGTCTATAGTCTAGTCTATAGTCTAGTCTATAGTCTAACCTATAGTCTAGTCTATAGTCTAGTCTATAGCCTAGTCTATAGTCTAGTCTATAGTCTAGTCTATAGCCTAGTCTATAGTCTAGTCTATAGTCTAGTCTATAGTCTAGTCTATAGTCTAGTCTATAGTCTAGTCTATAGTCTAGTCTGCAGTCTAGTCTATAGTCTAGTCTATAGTCTATTCTATAGTCTAGTCTATAGTCTAGTCTATATGTCTAGTCTATAGTCTAGTCTATAGTCTAGTCTATAGTCTAGTCTATAGTCTAGTCTATAGTCTAGTCTATAGTCTAGTCTATAGTCTAGTCTATAGTCTAGTCTATAGTCTTAGTCTATAGTCTAGTCTATAGTCTAGTCTATAGTCTAGTCTATAGTCTAGTCTATAGTCTAGTCTATAGTCTAGTCTATAGTCCAGTCTATAGTCTAGTCTATAGTCTAGTCTATAGTCCTAGTCTATAGTCTAGTCTATAGTCTAGTCTATAGTCTAGTCTATAGTCTAGTCTATAGTCTAGTCTATAGTCTAGTCTATAGTCTAGTCTATAGTAGTCTAGTCTAGTCTATAGTCTAGTCTATAGTCTAGTCTGTAGTCTGGTCTATAGTCTAGTCTATAGTCTAGTCTATAGTCTAGTCTATAGTCTAGTCTATAGTCTAGTCTATAGTCTAGTCTATAGTCTAGTCTATAGTCTAGTCTATAGTCTAGTCTATAGTCTAGTCTATAGTCTAGTCTATAGTCTAGTCTATAGTCTAGTCTATAGTCTAGTCTATAGTCTAGTCTATAGTCTAGTTTTTAGTCTAGTCTTTAGTCTAGTCTATAGTCTAGTCTATAGTATAAGTCTATATTATATACTCTAGTGTAAATATGTAATTATGTGTGTTACAATTCATCATAAACAATAACATCTTTAAAATATTAATATCACTTTTGTGTAAATTTTAATAAATATTAATGTATCTCATTTTTTTATTCATTTGTGTAAACAAAAGCAAACAATCATTAATGCATTTTTTGTCAATCATTTAAATGACTGCATTATTTTCGTAAAATTTTCCATTCATAACATTTTTTGTTTTAAGAGGGGTTTTCTATAGAAGAACAAAATATATAAGGAAGCTACAGGCGTAAAAAGCTATCTTCATTATATAAACATAAATTACGAGGGAGGTTTGGAAAGAAGTAAGAGTATCTAAAAACGTTTATTTCAAGTTTTTCATTTCTCGAGAAAAGTATATAATCGGGATTCTCATTTGATTTCGAAATGATCTAGCTGTCATCTCGGTATCAAATGTCTATAATAAAGCTAAATTTCTGGAGTTTTCCAAATACATTCTTTATTAATAAGGCTTGAAAATAGGTGTTATTTGTTTTACTTGGCCCCCATGTTTTCCCCAAAATTCAGTCATTGAACATCGGGTCCTTACCTAGACATAGAATTTGATTAGAAAATGGCTCTAACGTTAATAACTGGCTTAAAAATTACATTACAGCCTTATTATTCTACATAAACAAGATTTATCTAAATGAACCAAAATCTTTCCTATTACATGAGTATCGGTCTAACAGAAAATCAGTTTATTAAAAAAATCGTAAAAAAGGTATTAATTTGAAAGATCCTACCAGTTTCCCTTTCCCATGGGGTAAAGAAAAATCTGTAATTTTTTATCTGAGAAAATATGTATGTAGTTGCTAGAAATAATGAAGTTCATGCTGTTCATTTTATACTATATATTATACTCCTGCTTACCTTCTTATTACGGTACTTAACACATTAAAATACTTAAATACGTTTACACGACTTAAGTGAATATAAAATAAAAATCTATGTCATTAACAATTATCTTTTTTATGTTTTTTTAATATGAACAACACGTTAATCTGTTGTAGAAAAATATTACTAACACATTTTACACTCCATTCATTGCACTAATGTACATGTGTTGCTAATACAAGCAGTGGCGGGCAAAAATAAAGTTATATTAACTTCCTAAAAGAGTTTCATAATATAGAATAACACATTTCACATAACTGCTTACCGACTGCAATACATACTAATTAAAGTTGTTTAAGCAAAAATGTTTAAGCCTTTTTTGCAACAGTATAGGTTTTACACAGCACTGTTCTTTTTTTATAATCGTCTAAAGTACTTACATATACTATGTAGCAGCATTTAATACAACATGTTGCAATTTATATCATTTCTTGTTTTATTCACATTTAAATAGCAGAAAAAATGTATGTGTAACACCCTCTTAAATTTTGATTATATTTGTTAAAGTTTTTCATAAATGGCATTTGAAAAGCCATACAGTAGCGGGTTTATTTTATTTCAAAGTTAACTTTTGTATATAATTTTTTTCCCGTTCATGTATAAAGCAAATTTTATTATGCATAAAAAATTAAAAAAAAAATACATTTAATGTAAAAAGACATGTTATGAGTTGCTAATGTGGCAATATTATGATATGGCAACATATTGCACTAAATTGTATTACAAATATGCAGAGATGTACATACATACATACATATAAGCAGACTTTCATGAGTGGTACATATTTAATAATATATTTTGTTAAAAATTCCCAGCTACTTAATTCACCCTGCTATGTGTTACATATTGGTGCGTGTGATTACTCTCTACATTACCTGATATATAAAAAATAATGTGTTTGTCGTTAACTCCTTCAATGCTAAATAAAATATCGATATATAATTTATGTTCATAGGTTTTAATAACTTAATGTATTCTTTATTTAAGTAGTAAAATGTCACATTTTTTTCATCCCAGTTGAAATTTTTATGCAACTCTATATACAATTTAAATAAAATTATTATTTTTTTTGCACAGAAACACTTTCTTTTAATTGCCAATGAAATATGGAACAAGTATGTTAAAAATTTATATATTTTTTTTTCAATTCTAAAAGCATTCATTTAAATAGTATACTATTTATTATGACACTTTTAGTGAAAAAACAGATGACAACTTATAAATAGCATAAAGTTCATTATGAGAATGAATATTAAGGTACAAGTTCGTAACCTCATTTAAGTTGTTAAAGAAATTGAAGAAAAAATACATTAAACTTACGAAATATAAGAAATTTAAATAAGTATATAAATTTAATATCAACTTAAATAAATATGTATATTTTGAAATGAATACTAGTCTATAGTCTAGTCTATAGTCTAGTCTATAGTCTAGTCTATAGTCTAGTCTATAGTCTAGTCTATAGTCTAGTCTATAGTCAAGTCTATAGTCTAGTCTATAGTCTAGTCTATAGTCTACAGTCTAGTCTATAGTCTAGTCTATAGTCTAGTCTATAGTCTAGTCTATAGTCTAGTCTATAGTCTAGTCTATAGTCTAGTCTATAGTCTAGTCTATAGTCTAGTCTATAGTCTAGTCTATAGTCTAGTCTATAGTCTAGTCTATAGTCTAGTCTATAGTCTAGTCTATAGTCTAGTCTATAGTCTAGTCTATAGTCTAGTCTATAGTCTAGTCTATAGTCTAGTCTATAGTCTAGTCTATAGTCTAGTCTATAGTCTAGTCTATAGTCTAGTCTATAGTCTAGTCTATAGTCTAGTCTATAGTCTAGTCTATAGTCTAGTCTATAGTCTAGTCTATAGTCTAGTCTATAGTCTAGTCTATAGTCTAGTCTATAGTCTAGTCTATAGTCTAGTCTATAGTCTAGTCTATAGTCTAGTCTATAGTCTAGTCTATAGTCTAGTCTATAGTCTAGTCTATAGTCTAGTCTATAGTCTAGTCTATAGTCTAGTCTATAGTCTAGTCTATAGTCTAGTCTATAGTCTAGTCTATAGTCTAGTCTATAGTCTAGTCTATAGTCTAGTCTAGTCTAGTCTATAGTCTAGTCTATAGTCTAGTCTATAGTCTAGTCTATAGTCTAGTCTATAGTCTAGTCTATAGTCTAGTCTATAGTCTAGTCTATAGTCTAGTCTATAGTCTAGTCTATAGTCTAGTCTATAGTCTAGTCTATAGTCTAGTCTATAGTCTAGTCTATAGTCTAGTCTATAGTCTAGTCTATAGTCTAGTCTATAGTCTAGTCTATACTAGTCCTATAGTCTAGTCTATAGTCTAGTCTATAGTCTAGTCTATAGTCTAGTCTATAGTCTAGTCTATGTCTAGTATATAGTCTAGTCTATAGTCTAGTCTATAGTCTAGTCTCTAGTTAGTCTATAGTCTAGTCTATAGTCTAGTCTATAGTCTAGTCTATAGTCTAGTCTATAGTCTAGTCTATAGTCTAGTCTATAGTCTAGTCTATAGTCTAGTCTATAGTCTAGTCTATAGTCTAGTCTATAGTCTAGTCTATAGTCTAGTCTATAGTCTAGTCTATAGTCTAGTCTATAGTCTAGTCTATAGTCTAGTCTATAGTCTAGTCTATAGTCTAGTCTATAGTCTAGTCTATGTCTAGTCTATAGTCTAGTCTATAGTCTAGTCTATAGTCTAGTCTATAGTCTAGTCTATAGTCTAGTCTATAGTCTAGTCTATAGTCTAGTCTATAGTCTAGTCTATAGTCTAGTCTATAGTCTAGTCTATAGTCTAGTCTATAGTCTAGTCTATAGTCTAGTCTATAGTCTAGTCTATAGTCTAGTCTAGTCTATAGTCTAGTCTATAGTCTAGTCTAGTCTATAGTCTAGTCTATAGTCTAGTCTATAGTCTAGTCTATAGTCTAGTCTATAGTCTAGTCTATAGTCTAGTCTATAGTCTAGTCTATAGTCTAGTCTATAGTCTAGTCTATAGTCTAGTCTATAGTCTATTCTATAGTCTAGTCTAGTCTATAGTCTAGTCTATAGTCTAGTCTATAGTCTAGTCTATAGTCTAGTCTATAGTCTAGTCTATAGTCTAGTCTATAGTCTATTCTATAGTCTATTCTATAGTCTAGTCTATAGTCTAGTCTATAGTCTAGTCTATAGTATAGTCTAGTCTAGTCTATAGTCTAGTCTATAGTCTAGTCTATAGTCTAGTCTATAGTCTAGTCTATAGTCTGTTCTATAGTCTAGTCTATAGTCTAGTCTATAGTGTAGTCTATAGTCTAGTCTATAGTCTAGTCTACAGTCTAGTCTACAGCCTTGTCTATAGTCTAGTCTATTATATAGTCTAGTCGATAGTTTTACCAACCATACATGCAATATCAAACCAACCAATTTTTTTAAAGAATTTTAAAATATATAAATTGTATAACATTTCACTAAATTAAGCATTTAAGTTTTAGTTAGAAATTTCATTAAAGTAGGCTTTCATATTTTAATATTTCCTTTCGCCGTTTCTTTCATTACAGATTGATGTCTTCTTCTAAATCTATTATTACGGTTTTAATCTTTATCAATGCCAGCAGCAGTCGTTAAAAGTTAACAAAACTTGTACCAAAAATTCAGAACAATAGTATTAGTGAAAACAATATAAACAACAGCAACCAACAATCATATTGTGATAACAGTACAACAGCGCAAAGACTCCTAGTATATATAATCCACTGAACAAGGGCCAAACCAAAAAAAAAAAAAGCAATATATAAGGAAGAAAACAGCAGCAACAATAGAATAGAGTTGGTCCTAAACATTTCCAGCCCCACATATTTGTAAAAATATTTCAAACAATCGTGGATTTTAAGTAGAAATAATCTCTCTAACTACAACAAAAAAACAACAGAAAAACGCAATTTTATGAGGAAAAATTTACTAGATTTACATACTTTTCCATCTATCTACAACTCATCTAGTAAATGTTTAACTAAGTATATACGGAAATTTTCTATTTGAATCTATATATGCTGGAGAGTGGGAGTTTGTGTGTATAGATATTTTTGACTTGTTGTTGTTAATGCGTTTTTATGAAGGCATTCAAGGATAAAAAGCTTTTATTGAAATAATCCGGCTCAAGTAAAAATAGAATCCTTAACCGAACAATAACATACAATCAAAT
This sequence comes from Lucilia sericata, assembly GCF_015586225.1. Taxonomy (NCBI): domain Eukaryota; kingdom Metazoa; phylum Arthropoda; class Insecta; order Diptera; family Calliphoridae; genus Lucilia; species Lucilia sericata. The sequence goes on from NW_023994502.1 coordinate 174,245, forward strand.
ACCGAAATACCATAAAAATAATAGAAGAGAACAAGCTAAGGCAAGAGCAGCATAAGAAAACGACAACGAATATTAAATTGAAATATTTTACTAGTTGAATCTTACACACATACATAAACGCCTTCCTCGGATTCTTTGCTTCTCTCCATCTATCATTGTGTTTTTCTACTTAACGCTTTTTTGTGAGACTACTCCTTCCTCCTACTTTGTGTTGTTGAAAAAAAAACACATATTGAAATTATCATCCTGACACCGTATCAGCCCGCCTAACAGCCTCAACATGAAGTTGTCAAAGTTATCTAACCAAACCAATTCTCAAGATCCGCAAGCTGTTAATTCGCGTATATTTGTGGGAAATTTAAATACATTTCAATGTTCTAAAACCGATGTAGAGCGTATGTTTCAAATTTATGGCCGTCTCGCAGGTTTGTAGACATTTGCCACTTAAAATCATTATGTTTGCGTAATTTGCTCAGTGTGTTGTGCAACATTAATATTTGCTGCTGCAAGTTGTTAGTGGTGGTGCCACATACTTACTTATACATTTTCAATATGTTTAAGATTTAATTAAAGAAATTTTCCACATTTTTTGTGGCATTTATAATTTTATATCTTTCTTGCGTTCTTTATTTTTTTCTAGGAATTTCCATGCACAAAGGTTATGCATTCGTACAATTTACAAATCCTTTTGATGCTCGCAATGCCTGTTTGGGTGAAGATGGTAAAATGGTTTTAAGTCAGACATTGGGTAAGTTAAAAGAAAGATTGATGATGTGTTTTTCCTTTAGAAAATACGATTTTTAATTAAATTGTAAAAAAAGGTATTAATTTTATAAGGATATTTTGAAATAATATTTTTGGTAAAAGAACCTCGAACGCATCAGTTCATTCATAAAATTCCAGGTCTCGATTATATACCGATCTATAATTTTGACTATGAATCGGTGTAAAGAACTGACTATAGTATTGACTATAGACTGATCTATATTCTTGACTATAGATTGATCTATAGTCTTGACTATATACTGATAGTCTTAGTCTTAACTACAGACTGATCTATGGTCTTGACTATAGACTGATCTACAGTCTTGAATATAGACTGATGTATAGTATTGACTATAGACTGATCTATAGTCTTGACTGTAGACTGATCTATGGTCTTGACTATAAACTGATCTATAGTCTTCACTATAGACTGATCTATAGTCTTGAGTATAGACTGATCTAAAGTCTTGACTATAGACTGATCTATAGTCTTGACTATAAACTGATCTATAGTCTTGACTATAGACTGATCTGTTGACTTGACTATAGACTGATCTATAGTATTGACTATAGACTGGACTATAGTCTTGCAATAGACTGATCTAGAGTCTTGCCTATATATACTGATTTATTGTCTTGACTATAGACTGAACTATAATCTTGACTATAGACTGATCTATAGTCTTGACTATAGACTGATCAATAGTCTTGACTATAGACTGATCAATAGTCTTGACTATAGACTGATCTATGGTCTTTACTATAGACTGATCTATAGATTGATCTATAGTCTTGACTATAGACTGATCTATAGTCTGGACTATGGACTGATCTATAGTACTGACTATAGACTTATCTCTAGTCTTGAATATAGACAGATCTATAGTCCTGACTATTGACTGATCTATAGTATTGACTATACACTGATCTATAGTCTTGACTATAGACTGATCTATAGTATTGACTATATACTGATCTATAGTACTGACTATATACTGATCTATAGTCTTGACTATAGACTGATCTATAGTCTTGACTATAGACTGATCTAAAGTCTTGACTATAGACAGATCTATAGTCTTGACTATAGACAGATCTATAGTCTTGACTATAGACAGATCTATAGTCTTGACTATAGATAGATCTATAGTCTTGATTATAGACTGATCTATAGTCTTGACTATAGACTGATCTATAGTCTTGGCTATAGACTGATCTATAGTCTCGACTATATACTGATCTATAGTCTTGACTATAGACTAATCTATAGTCTTGACTATAGTCTGATCCATAGTCTTGACTATAGTCTGATCTATAGTCTTTACTATATACTTATCTATAATATTGACTATAGACTGATCTATATTATTGACTATAGACTGATCTATATTATTGACTATAGACTGATCTATAGTCTTGACTATAGACTAGCCTTCAGTGAAGACGGATTTAACATGTTTTGTAAAAAGTTCAGACATTGAGGCACTGTATCTCATAGAGTTCATAAACGATCTTGTATATATGTAAACTACTATCCAATAGGTACACATTTCATGCCGATCGTAAGACATTGGTTTCAAAATTGGGCCATTTTACATGAAGTCCTTCATACTTATGTTATATGTCGCTATGGGTATTTTAAAATCATTTAATATTTTAAAACACATATTCGACTAATTTATTTGTTAATATATATTTTGTTATCCAGTTCCACTACAATATATTGCCAACTAAAATCTTTTATTTCCTCTTATCAATACTTTAACATTTAAAATAAAATTTAACCTAATTTTCCATTTAAAAAAAAGAAGCATATTAATTCATGGAACTAATAATTTCACTTTATTATGATGAATTTCAATTTTTATCTCTCATTTTTGGGAAATATGTCTTCATATACATACATACTATGTATGTATATTTTGCCAATTGACCTTTGATCCAACAAGTCATGTGTGAAAATATGAATATGAATGAGTACGAGAACATAAATGTTGCATGCAAAACCTCTTTTAATAAAATATCAATTTATTTTTATAGCACTTTGTCTGTTGCTGCTTGGTTAGTCGGTTGGTATTGCTGTCGTTGTTGTTTTCATTTTCTTTCCAATACTTTCGATTTGACTGCATTTTCTCGTTTCTCACTCTAGATGATACTGAAATCATAGCAGTCAGTATTTTATATATACACACTCATCCATCTATATAGTATGTGTACATACGACTATAGCATACTTATTCATATGTCGAATTCATTACAATGTTTAATGAAATTTCACACCTTTATTGGAAAATGTATGAAATATTTCATGTGAATATTTTTGTTTATAGATGAGAGCAAAAATTTAGTAAAGATGATGTCAGTAAAAAGATAAAAATATATATGACATTGAAATCTTTTAGACTGGTTTTTGATCTTCTGTTTTGTCAAGATATTGTTGGTTATTTTTTTTTTTGTCCCTTACTGTAATTGCATCAGGAATACATGCATACATTATTTCATACATGAATACCGAATCACTTTTATCGTTTTCGTTTTTGGATGCGAAGAGAGTGAGTGAGTGAGAGTGTCTGTTTGTAAGTGTAAGTGCAAGCTTTTATGAATTTTAAAGAAACTCCAAAATATTTACTTCATACTCTCAGCGAACAGGAATAGTACACCAGGACATTGTTCATAGTTTATGAACAAGAGCTCACTAGAGAAGTAAAAACATGAGACAAGTGAATATATTTTTTATTTTTGGGAAAAATAAAAAAAATTAATAAAGTAAAATATTCATAGGAGATGGCAAAGAGGTAGAAGTGTAGGGTTTTTTTCTATAAAGGGAAATTTATCGAAAATTTACTAAAAAGAAAATTTATTGAAAACTTTCTATAAATTGTGAATTTTTCGAAAATTTTATATAAAATTAGAATTTATTGAAGATTTTCTATAAAAAGAAAATTTATGAAAAATTTTCTAAAAGGAAAACTTAAGGAAAATTTTCTAAAAGGAAAATTTATGAACAATTTCTTAAAAAGAAAGTTTATATAAAATTTTGTATAAAAAGAGAATTTATCGAAGATATTCTATAAAAAGAGAATTTATCGAAATTTAAAAAATGGAAAATGTATCTAAAATTTTCTAAAAAAAATGACAATTTATTGAAAATTTTCTAAAAAAGGGAAATTTATGAAAAATTTTCTAAAAAAGCAAATTTATTGAAAATTTTCTAAAAAAGCAAATTTATCGAAAATTTTCTAAAAAAGGCAAATTTATCGAAAATTTTCTAAAAAAGGAAAATTTATCGAAAATTTTCTAAAAAAGGAAAATTTATTGAAAATTTTCTAAAAAAGGAAAAATTTGTCGATAATTTTCTACAAAAAAGAAAAATTTATCGAAAATTTTCTAAAAAATTGAAAATTTATGAAATATTTTCTAAAAGGAAAATTGATCGGAAATGTTCTGCAAAATGTTCCAAAAATTTTGTAAAAAAGTGAAATTTATCGAAAATTTTGTAAAAAAGTGAAATTTATGAAAAAATTTGTAAAAAAGGAAAATTTATCGAAAATTTTCTAAAAAAAGGAAAATTTATCGAAAATTTTCTAAAAAAAGGAAAATTTATCGAAAATTTTCTAAAAAAGGAAAATTTATCGAAAATTTTCTAAAAAAAGGAAAATTTTCTAAAAAAGGAATAAATTTTCCTGAAATTTATGAAAAAATTTTGTAAGAAAAAGGAAAATTTATCGAAAATTTTCTAAAAAAAAGGAAAATTTATCGAAAATTTTCTAAAAAAAGAAAAATTTATTGAAATGGTTCTAAAAAAGACAAATTTATCGAGAATTTTCTAAAAAAAGAAAAATTTATCGAAAAGGTTCTAAAAAAGGCAAATTTATCGAGAATTTTCTACAAAAAAGGAAAATTTATTGAAAATTTTCTAAAAAAAAAGGAAAATTTATCGAAGGTTTTCAAGTCAAATAATCGAGAAGGTTCTAAAAAAATGAAAATCTATCGAAAACGTTCTAAAAAAGAAAATCAATCAAAAATTTTCTCTAAAGGAAAATTTATCGAAAATTTTCTCTAAAGGAAAATTTATCGAAAATTTTCTCTAAAGGAAAATTTATCGAAATTTTTCTCTAAAAATTTATTTTTAGAGAAATTTAATTTACTTTAGAGAAAATTTATCGAAAATTTTCTCTAAAGAAAATTTATCGAAAATTTTCTCTAAAGAAAATTTATCGAAAATTTTCTCTAAAGAAAATTTATCGAAAATTTTCTCTAAAGTAAATTTATCGACAATTTTCTCTAAAGGAAAATTTATCAAAAATTTGTTATTATTGTAGAAGTTGTCGGAACTTTTCTTTATATCGAGTTTCCATACATTATTGGGAATTTCTTTTAGAAGTCTAGTATTTATCAAAATTTTTATAAATCGGAAATTTTTTGAAAATGTGTCGCGAATCTTCAAAATTTACAATTTATCGAATTGCTATTGTTTAAAAAAGACAGATGGTTTACCGAAGGAACTTTCGAAAATGTGAAATAATTTCTTTTTTGATTCCTAGTTTGAGATTATTATAAAAAACGTTTTAAAAAAAGTTGTCCCCTTATTTCCATAGTTTCAAAACCCCTAGTGAAGTGAAAAGAAAAACAAATGTGTAAATTTCACAGAAAACATATTTATGCACTTAGCGTTTACACATATGCACTCTGGCAGACTTATAACTACAGATAAATTTGATGATGCCATTTCTCAATATGGTTTTCATAAAAATATTTTTGTGTTTTTTTTTCACTTATTTAAGAAAATCTGTGTTTTAATATTATTTGCAGAGAAAGAAAATGTAGTTAAAGCTGCGGAACAGAGAAAGAAATAAAAATAATATTTTAACAATTTGTAAAATTGAAATGAAGCTTTTAAAATCGTTATTTTTTTCTTTTTGCTTTTTCCATTTTCCTGCAGCCACTTTAAACCATTTAAGTGCTTATTTCTGTAAGCGGCGGAAATCCTT